>NC_073354.2:15152023-15453928 GCF_027580225.2 Misgurnus anguillicaudatus
GGCTGACATGATGACAGTGTATTCTTTGTGGAGCATTCTGTCCGTGGGCGGAAGAAGGCTGGGTCTGTTAGGAGAGAGCAGCACAGAAAGACAGTGGTGGTGTTTGTGTGGAGAAATGTAAAGATCGAAATTGTGGGAAGCAATAAACTTCAAGAAATGCGACAGACCTTTAGAAAAGACAAACGTTTGTTTTAGTTTTAATATAGACACACATTGCAAGACAGGAAAGTACCACATATTTAACTGTAATATTCATTCAAGTGCACAAATATGAATAGAAAATAAAAAAAAATTATTTCATAATATACTTTAACAAGTGTTAAACTCAGAGAGATGTTGGTTTTGACGGTTGATGATAAATAACAGCTGTAAATTATCACAACGAGCTTAAAGCCATAGTTCACCCAAAAATAAAAAATTCTGTCATCATTTACTCACTCTCAAGTTGTTACAAACCCGCATAAAACAACAGTCTCCCAATGGGACTAAGCTAGGGTCCTTAGTAGTGCCAAATATGCATGTTACCCAGTCTCACCCCATGGCGTCAATATTTGACGACACTTGACCATGCGTCAATATGTTGACGCGGAGGGTGATTTTTTGACGAACTGGGGACTTCAATACTATTAAGTCCTTTGCATTCTCTTTCCTATTTTCTTACCATTTTCTACCATTTTCGCGTCGGTTTAGGTTTAGATTTACATAATGACATCCCTACCCAAACCTAACCCTAACCCCAATGCCAGGCGACAACTGTTTAATTTCGCGTACCTAATAGTATTGAAGTCCCCAGTTCGTCAAAAAATGACGCGAAAGGTATAGCCTCCGCGTCAACATATTGACGCATGGTCAAGTGTCGTCAAATATTGACGCCATGGGTGTGAGACCGTGTTAATGTTATCAGTATAGCAGGGCTTTAAACTAGATTTTTGGTTTTGGTTCGTTCCGAACAGAAACAGTATTTTAACGTTTCCGGTTTTCGGTTCAACCCTAAAATTGAAGTTCCAGAACCGGTTAGAACAAAAAAATAAAGTTCCCGAACTGGTTAATAACATTCCATGTCAGCTGTGTGCAGAAGCTGAGTGGGACCAAAAAAACGGGAAATTTTGTAGACCACAAGCCCTCCGTGGTAAAAAAAGAAAATGCTTAATTTGGATGCAAAGCAGTTGCTTATAAAATTATTAAGCCTATTTGGAGACAGATGTTTAATGTGACAAAATGTCAGTCCTCGTGTGATAATGAAAATATAACGAGGCCTAACCTACATGTTCTGAGCAGGTGTTGTCAGTGAACAGGCTGTTAAAACTGTTGGCTAGACACTCATGAAAAACTGATGCTGATTATCTGGGAAACATTCTCTAACAGCAGTCAAGTTGTGTCAAACAAGTTGTACATTTGTTAACATTAACAGGAGATCAGACCACGGGCGCCACTAGGCTTTTTAGTATTTTTTAGTAATATTTCAACATTTGAACTCCTTCCTTTTAAAAAGTGTATGCCACCTGTGTATTTGTCTGTGGTATGGTAGTATACATTGTGTATTCCTAAGTTTTTGAGGGTTCACCTACTACAGTATAGTTTCCCAGACAGGGCTTTAGTCTAGTTCAACACTAAAATGCCTGTTTGAGTTTTAGTTCTTAACTAAAAGTAGCTTGCACTAACATAAAATACATCAGTCACATTGTTTTGTCTCAAGATGCACTCACCCGTACTATTTTGTAAGGTATGCTTGTAAAAACGACATAAGCATCCTAATATAACAGCCCAGTCTCCTGAAGATGCGTATATATAGCACAAAGTGTAATAATCATGCAATACATACGCCAAATTCCACTTTGGCATGCATATGATACGCCAGTCCTTCCCATTCACTTAAACGGTGCATCTTTTTTTGTCATTTTATTTATTGGTTTCTCAATTTTTTTGCTTTTTTTTTACCATTTTCGCTTGGGTTTAGGGTTAGAAAAACTTTTTGTTATATAAAAATGACATCCAAACCCAAATCCCAACTCTAACCCCAACTCCAAGCGACCATGGCTTAAATATGGACAAAAACATGGAGAAACATGTATATTAAATAACCTTATTAAGCAAATCTAAAATCTAACCCTAAACCCAAGCAAAAATGGTTTAAAAAACAGAAAAAAATTGAGAAACCAATAAATAAAACGACAAAAAAAGATGCACCTTTTAAGTGAATGGGAAGGACTGGCGTATCATATGCACGCCAAAGTGGAATTTGGCAACTCTCCCTCCTCTTCCTCGGCTCTAGCTGGTTTATTTGCATAATTTTTACACTTTGTGCTATTTATATGCATCCTCAGGAGACTGGGTAGAATATAACTAGGGCGTAGTCCTGGATTAATCTAAACCCTGTCCTGAAAACCACATCATATTGCATCTTGACAACTCAGTATTAAGGTAGATCACTTTTTGGTCAGTCCCCTTTTCTATATTTTAGATCTGTATAAATTTGTTCCCAGATTAACACAGTGGCTATATAAACTAATAATATTAATCTATAAGATAAACAATAAAACAGTAAAAACAGTAAAATGATGTGTTTGTACTGGAAACGTGTGTCGTGTATTTGCACAGTGAATAATGAATCAGGAAGTCTTCATTCATTGTAAAAATATCTCCATTCCCAACTGAAAATTTTCTAGTCCCATATATGAAACACAGGGAATACAATGGAATAGTGGATTGCAATAAGGTTAGTAGAATACAAATATACCCTAATTGTCAAATAATATTTTTTTAATCATACCCTTTCTGGGAGCTGAGCCCCCCTAAAATGAAAATCCTAGAATCGCCCCTGGATCAGACTCTCTGTGCTCGAAGTGATGCTCTCCGAGGCAGAGCTCCATTCCTCTGTGGGTGAACGAGGATAAGCTTTTTCATTGGTTGTTGCGTTAAATCTTACCCAGATACAACAGGGCTATTGTATAGCCTCTTTCTTTCTTTTTTTTTTGGATTGGCTTATAAGTGGCATACTCGGCATGTCCTACTAGAACTCAGAGGGAGACAGGCTTGATCGGTACGGCCAGATAGACACTGCAGCATATTACATATAAGATTAATAGTTTTTCTGCGTGAGAAATACAATGTGTGGCGGGAGTGCATGACAAAAGGCTATTTATTTTACAATTAATGTTTCATATTGACACATTATGAGTGAATTGTTATAATATTTTTATATAGATATAATATAATTTTCTTTTGTAGGACTTGCCACTGACAGCATTCAAGGTGTCTCTGGTGATCCTGAGATGGGGCCTGAAATTCTATTAGGTAAAACAGGACAATGTTTTGATGTATTTCTACTTTTAAAATGTAAATTAATTTAGCTAATAAAGACTACCTCTAGTTAGTGTGATTGTGTACCGTTGCTATGCAACACGTTTAATTAATAATGGATAATTTTCTAAAAGAAGACATCAAACAACAAAATTGTTCTTTCACAAACTGCAGTGGACCTTGATTTCAATGGAATCCTGGAACAGAACCTGGCTGAAGCACAGAAGCTGCTGGTGGCTGCTGAGGAACGTCTGTTTGGTTCGAATAAACCAGCTAGAGCCGAGGAAGAGGAGGGAGAGTTGCCGAATAACTACCAATGCTTCATCACTCATCTGGAGATGATTATCAAGGACTCCTTCATTGAGGACAACCACGAGAGACTCAAGAGTGCTGTGACTGCCATACTTCAGGAGGAGGCACAGGACAAACGCTGGGAGACACTGGCCAAAGAGAAACGCCCATCGTGGAGGCCGATAAGGTTCAGAGAGATCCATGACAAACAACTCAAGGATTTTGTGGAGGAACGAATGAAGAATGCAAATGAAGAGGAGAATGGGGCGGATAAGCTGTCTTCTTCCTTGAAGAGAGAAGTGTGCCGACTGGGCAAGCAAATACAAAAAGATCTGCTGGTGGTGGTCAGACGGTTGAGGGAATGTTACCCATCAGACTTTGACATTTGCACAAAATATGCCCAGCTTTACCATCAGGCTTTCTCCACCAGACTCCAGGAGCTGACCAGATCTAAGGTGGATGTTGAGGATTGCTGCTATATATTACGTTGGGTTGCATTTTACTACCCAAGGTAAGAGACACTAAACCAAGTTGCAATGTTAGGATGAGTCATTTAAAAAGCACACCTTTGCTATAATTCTTGAATAAACTTGTATAACATCTGGATTCGTCTAGTATTCTAGCATCTAGTTTTTACATGTAATGATCAGTCTCTCAAGTATGCATTAGCTTACGCATTAACTTGCACATATTTAAGCCTAGCTATAGAACAGAAAAATAAAACCTAAATAAAATTCACCTCTGGTATGTTTTAGCGATGTGCTGAACCACCAGGAATTGAAAGAGCACATCGACCAATCATCACTTGGACCTCTGCTGCCTGAAGGAACTCTTAAGATATTACATGAACAGTACTTTTTACACAAAGAGGTAATTCAGTGGATGACTTTTATTATTAGGTTTCAAAGAACAGTTATATATTCATCAGTGCATTTAAATGGGAACCCGACTATGTATGGCTTAATAGATAAAACACTATTTGAATCTTAAAATAAACAGCACAAATGTCATAGTTTTAATGAACTTTATTTTAAAGGGTGCTGTAGAATGTAAAACTGTATTTACGTAAGCATAGTTGAATAATAAGAGTTGTGTACATACTGTACAATGACATACTGTGAGCCTCAAACACTATTCTTTCCTCCTTTTTATGTAAACCTCGTGCATGCAAAAGATGGAAAACAGGCCACAAAAACATCTCAACATAACACTGACTGTGACACTGTTACATTAATTTAATTACAATGTTACAATGCTAACAACAAAGTTGTGACAGCTGAGTTAGCGCTATGTGCTAGTTAATGTTATAGCATTTAGGCTAAAGCTACTATTAATGTTACGTTTTGCAGCTTAAAAGGACCCTGAATGATCCTGACCAAGGCATACGGGTCTTTACCAGAGAAACGATAAACGATAAATAAAAATATGCACTTTTAAATCAAAACTTATTTTCTTGCACTAGCTGTGTGACGTGTTAGCGTGAACCTTACGTAACGCGTAATCACGTTGAACGGTCATACATGAGGTATATTGTTATTGCATATTGTTATTAATATTTCCTGTTATTGTTTATTGGTCATCAGAATGAAGTCAGAAAGTGGTTGTCCACCGCTTTTGGGAAAGAAATGAAGAAATGGAGTGATGGTGTTGAGCCAAATCTGGTAGATGGATTTTACATCAGCAGCCTTGCTGTAGATATTATACCGGTATGTTGTGGCTTCTTTTAGTCACTTTCTAACCTTCTTATAATTTGTGTCTGTTAATAAAGTTAAATAATGCCTGTTTCATGTAGCTGACATAGAATTGTTAAAGGCTTTACTCAAAATAGCCCGTCATGAAATGTCACCATGTTTGTTTTACCGCTTATTGATTCAACTATGAAGGAGATGAAAGCAATTTTGGGCTCTGAAACCAAAAACGAGTACATTTTATGCCAGCTGGACAGTTATCTAAAAGAGTAAGTGAATTTGAAGAGTTTGGTTCCAAAACAAGATACTGACAAAGCATTATTATGTTATCATGTTTTTATTGTGTTTTTATGTGCTACTAATCTGTATTTTTTTTAGTTATGAGGGCTTAAATCAAAACAAACAAACTGTAGTTTGACTGATATACTGTGTGATCAGGTTTTTGAAGCAAACTTTTTTTATGTGGTCTATACTTGTATCCAAAGTGACTTGAAGTGTGACGTAGTTTGCGAGCTTAACCCACATTTGGCATTTCAAGTGGCTTACAAAAACACACCACATTAAAGACATTTTCATTGCTCCATTCTCAATGCATTAAAATGATTCGACTAACATGTGTTTCCTTGTTTTTCAATAGCAGCTATATGAAAAATCGAAAACTTATCAAAGTTAAACAAGGAGGTCCTGCTAAAACTCTCTGTGTTTATCTGGTTAACATTCACCAGTTTAGGTGAGTTTGCTTGATTCGTTGAAATTTATTTAAACGCTTATCACACCAGTTTGTACTAAATAATAAAATCTATGCTTTATTGTTTTGTGAAGCATTTTAAAAGCTTGAATGTCCAGTTACAAACATACAGTAAATGTGGTCACATGCATCACATTTGTGGATTTGTGTGTTGCTCATATTATTTATTATATCATTTATAATCCTCATATAATCATAAATAATGCTCATATCATTTATATAATCTCTCTCTAGACTGTAAACATGCAATCTTTCTGGCAACCATTATTTCTCTATGTCCTTAGGAAATATGTACAAGAAGCAGAACGTCTTTTCCCAGAAAAGACTAGAAAAGCACTGCTGTGTACATTAGCAAACATCAAAACAGTTTGTCAGCAATATTTTTACACAGAACTTAAGGTTAGTAAAGACATCTTCTATGTAGTTTCTCTATAAAGATAAAATGTGTTTAATATATTTTGTGTTATTTCTCCACAGCCGCTGTTCCGTAAGTTTTGGACTAATGCCTGGTATGATGGGCATAATAAGGTGTTGGATGACCTGGTGAAAGCACTTGAAAATCAAATACATCATTTGAAACCGCTGGAGTCTGTCTGCCGAGAGGTCAGAAGCAAACTCACTTTTACTCTTTTATTGGTCAAAATGATGTTAATACTATTTTACCAAATAAATTGAAAATAAATACCTATATTCATATATAAAATTTAAAGAGCACCTATTATCCGATTCATTATTTTACATTTCATTTGGTGTGTAATTGTGTGTTAGTACATGTTAGTAATATGCAAAAGGTACAAATTCCAATGTAAACGATTACGCAAGATAAAATAAATACATTTATTTTCTTGGATTACAACAAACACATGTATTGTTTAGCAACAATTTACTTATTTACGACGGTCATTATCATAATTCCGCCCGCATCTGACATACAGGGCCCTATTTTAACGATCTAAGCGCATGGTCTAAAGCGCACGGCGCGCGGTCTAAACGGGCGTGTCCGAACCAACTTTTGCTAATTTAAAGACAGGAAAAATTGTTTAGGTGCCAAGCGCACAGCCTAAAAGGGTTGTTCCTATTTTCGTAATGAGTAATGGGAGTGTTTTGGGCTAAACATGCAATAAACCAATGAGTCTCAGCTCTCATCCGCTTTAAGAGCAAGTTGCGCCTGGCGTTTGACCCATGCCTAATTAATTTATAAACTGAAAAACTAAGTGGAGATAGAAGACCACCAGTTTAAGATTAATGTTAAATAATTGTGTTGTTTTCATTTGTATTGAAATAGTTTTTTTTTTTATTAAAACCTTAAAAGCCATTTTCTTCAGTCATGGAAGTAAAAATAACAGGCTTTTATTTGCCTTAAATGTATTGATATCCTACATAATCATCTCATAAGATAATTTGCAAATATGCAAGAAAAGGTTTGTAGTCCAAAATATTTATTTGTAACAAACAGGAGATAAAGAATTTACAAACGTGCGGATAGTCGATGTCCAAGAGACTCAATAAAAACGAGACTTGAGAATAATAATCTTTTACATTTTATTAATTTAATTTTTCATATTTAAAAGCGTTTTTGTGCTTCGGCACATCCAAGTGTGTGATAAGCAAACACGCGTTGTTGTTTCTTTTATAGGCGCATATTTCTAATGCGCTCATTAAATAACAAAAACACTATTGCGCCATAGACTTTAGACCAGGTTTTTGTTGGTCAATGGCGTAGTATTTACATGCCAACAATGCGCCTGAACACACCTCGTTTTCAGACCAGAACACCCATGGGCGCAAAACTGGGCGCAAATGCATTTGCTATTTAAACAACGTGTCGCCAAATATGAAAATAATAATTACGCCGGGTTGAAACTAGCAAAAGACACTTGTGTCGCGCATTGCGCTGCATTGCGCCGGGTGTATGATAGAGCCCACAGCCTTTAAGTAGTCTACGTTTCATATTTAAAGAATTTACTACCGACTAAACCAACTGACTTAACTTTACAGTGCAGAGTAGCGTTTATTTGTCGTTTCTACGATCACAAATGCCAACTTGGTTTTAATTTTTTGTAATCTTTACCTTACCAATCTGTTACGTCTTGCTAAAGCCACTCTAGCAAAGTTGATCGATCAGCTTGGTCATCTGCATTTTCAGGATTAGATTTGGCTCATATAGATACGGTAGTAAAGACGATATTAACTCCTGTCAGTATTGCATTGGAAGCTAATCTTTCAAACATGGTAGGGAGCATCACATTTCCTGCTGACGGCAGAGGTATTCAGGCCAATCACAACGTACATATAAGCTGGCCAATCGGAGAAAAATGCACTTTTCAGAACAATAAGCTACACAAAGCGTTTCAGAGAGGCAGGGGATAGAGGAACCACAAATACGGAAAATAATGTGTTTTTTGAACCATAAACCACGCTAACACATTGTATTATAACAAATACAAAAAGTAACATTGTTTTTAACAACATAATAGGTGCTCTTTAAAAAAATTGTGTTTTAAATAATGAAACAATAAATAGATCAAAGTTATGTAAAGAAATGTGTTAGTACACTGTATAACCATAAAAGCTGTCCATATTATATTGTGATTTATTGTGAACTTCTTCCAGTTTTAGATATCCTCCATAATTGCCTTAACAGCATATTTTAGAATCAAATGCAAAAGAATTCATACATCTTATGTATTCAACAAATCATGGGGTGCATGCATATCTGAGGAGTCTGTGTCTGTCTGTGTATAGGAACTGCTGGGCGAGCTGCATTTAGCAGTAATGGTTGAGTATGTGAGGCGAATGATGAAGAGAAAACTGAAGCTAAAACGGAAGAAACAGCAGGAGAAAGCAGCTGAATTTATGTGCCAAGACAGCCGAATTATCTGCTCTACATTTGCCAAAGTGGTAAGAAAACAACGACACATACAGACTCCATATGTGGAATGAGAAAGTTTTTGTTACGGTGTTATTGTTACAGACATTTCCGTTAACCTCCAAAGCCAACTTAATGAAGTGTAAATTCAAATCACAGCAAAAACAGCTGTAAAAAAAGTACATCTGATTTTTTTTTAGAGTGCAGTATGTTTATGTACTTTTCTAAATAAATTTTTATTCTCTTGACAAGGGGTCCAATGAGAATTGGCTTTCTGATATACTGCCAAGATTATCCGAGATCCTGAGACTTCAAGACCCTGGGAGCCTGAAACTTGAGATGGTTACACTAACAAGAAATTATCCTGACCTGAGGTATAAGTCTATTAAATCATTTTCACATCACAACTGCATGTCTACAGATGCTAATAGATGTTCATAGTTTGCCTAATAATGGTTATGAACATAACTCCAAAATATCTAAATATACTTTAATTCTCAAATATTTAAATTGTAAGATGCTTGCTTCATTAATCATTTTTGTTTTCATTCTCTGCTAGTCAGCAACATGTTGTTGCTGTCTTAAAGCTGAAAAGCAATCTTTCAAGCTCGGATCTGCGTGGGATCAAAGATTGTTTGCGTGATAACAGGGTCACGCAGGACAACCAGTCCTCCCCTTCTTTTTTTTCCAAAGTTATTGTGAAAAGAAAATACAATAAGTCTGCTGTTTTATTTCTATGTAAAAAAATGTGATACATAAATCAGTACCAAAGCATTTAATGCCTTACTTATTCTTAACCCTGGTTATCTCTTTCACGTTTCACACTCTTCATAATTAACAAGGGGTTAATCCTGGTATTCATAATCTGACATTTTACACTGTGCATTCCTAACCCCCGGGTCAGGTGTTTCCAACCCTGTCCTACACACACTGTAACAAAATTCCGTAGAAATTATAATGTTATTGCAGCTGGGTTGCTGGTAATTTGCCGTGGATTTGGGTTTATGTTATTTAATGGCAAGAGTTTGTTCAAAGTTAAATATTTTTTTAATATTAACAAGTCTTTGTCTTTACAGAATGAAACTATACAATAACAGCCTCACGCAAAGCATTCTGGGAACCAGAAATCATTATCAAACTTTTCTGTTTTTTGCTTCAGATTTTGTTTCCCAGAATGTTTTGCTTGATGCTGTTTTTTTGGTTTTGCTCTGTAAAGACAAAGACTTGTGAATGTTTGATGTTCATTTAACTTTGAACAAAATGTTGCCAGTGAATAACATACATTTCGTAAATTGGCGGCAACCCAGCTGCAATTTCTATGGATTTTTTACAGTGCACCTGTCTTCTAAATTTCAAGTGTAAAACGATCCTTAACCTGGGGTTAAAAGCAGGGTTAAAAACAAAGATAATCCAGGGTTAAGTGCATCATGAAGCCCTTATGAGGTTTCACATTAATTGAAGTGAATGTAAATTTGCTAAAAAAAATCTGGATGAATCATGAAAATCTGATAGATTTACTGATAGATGTATAGACATCATTTATGTATATATGTTTACTGAATACGGTATATGTAAAAATCAAGCATTTATTTTTAAGTATTGTATAAGACCTGTATTATGATTATATATTTCATGTATTGAATCACAATTCTGGATAAATAAATTCTTCTGCAATGTCTAGCTAGTATTATCATATACACAGTCTTTTGCATTTATATATTTTATTTGTATGTTTTGCTCTGAATTGAAGTTAAGCTAGTCCTTTCTCTTTATAAAATGACAGATTGTCTGGTTATCCACAGGCTAGACCAACACATAAAAGCCAGCATAAAACACCCTGTCAAACATTTTGGGGAATATTGTACAGAACCTTCATTCTCGGCTAACAATGTAAGGCAGTGTTTAATGGAAGCACAGTATGATGATTGAAATATTTTCACTTTTTTCTCATTCTGTCTGTCCTTGGCTTGACCGGTGACATCATATAAAGACAACTTTCTGCCCCATTTGCTTCATAATGTGCCTCAACAGGCCTTTCTCAGAGCCGAGTGTATCTCTGAAAGGAATCTTTGTTTACTTAATGATAATAGCAAATGGAAAATGGTTGCTTCCCAGGCACTGCATGGATGCTGCCCTCTGCTGTTTGGGTTTCTTGACGAAGATGTCACACTTTCACTTTCAATAACACAAATGAAAACATGAGGCAAATACAAAAATGGAAATGGTTGAAAATAATTTTTATTTTTTATTATTAAATATTTTATTATTTTGTTTTATTTTATATTAAAACTATAAAAAACATCTTAGATTCTTTATATTGGCCACACTCATGCCTTATAGGCATTCTCAAAAACAACCTCTGGTCTCCACATAACTGTACTGGAGAAAGACAAAAATCTATTAAAAATGCTGTCATTTTTGTGATTCTGTTATAAAATCCTCCTGCATAAAGAACATTCTGTGAAAAATTATCATTTTTAATATTGACTGAGAGCATGTCAAAGATTGAAATCAATGTGAAATCAGCGTACAAAATCAGACTTTGATGCTCCTATTGGTTTATGAGACTTTAGCCTGCATTTCACAGATAGGGTCACAAATGTCAGGAATTTCATTGCATTTTTTTTTTGTCATTCACCATTGGACAAACATTTGTTTTAAAAGAAGTTTGAGAATGCTTAGAGATATTTGTACACTATATGTAAATGCCTGTTTTGTGTTTCGAGAGTAATATACACAATATACTGTACCATGTGAACAATTCCATGCAAATGTCATCTTATCATGATAATTATTTATAAATAATGAAGTGAATTATTTTCACTTCATTAATTGTATTTTAACCATATAACATCATAGATGTCAATATTTGGTGGATAAATGCAAATTCTTTTTAAGTTAAAGAAATCTGTTTTCAGTTTTTCAAGTTTTTAAAGCATTTTATATTATTTTCCATATATGTGCAAATTTCAGAATGGTCACTCATGTCCATAATGCTGTTTATTTCTACAAACTGTAAAATAAAATGTTCTTTAAAGAGCCGTCCCTTCTCCATTTATTGGGTATTATTGCTTCTAGTTGTGACTTTTTATTCACCGAATTCCTGCAGATGATGTGGTACCCCAAACATTTGTGTTTTTTGTCACATCCATAATATATGCATGCTTTCCTTATCTAAGATAGAAGAAAATTGTTTGTAAAAACTTCTTAAATGACCTAATATAAGGCCTTTAGTCCTAACCTAAACTCTGTCCGGGAAACCACTCCTTAGGGTTTAGGAAAATATAAACAAATATAAATATACACTCTGTGAATTCCATAATGCTGGAATTGTTCATGTTTTTGTGTTTGTTTTAAAGGTCATAGCATCACTTTTTTATGTTTTGTTTGGAACTTCACTGCTTTCCTAATTAGAACTAACATATTTATGACTCTTGGGAAGAGACTTTGGAAATGCCAGTAAAGGAGTTTTACTTTCTCTTGTCCTCGGTTTATCTTTCCACACATGAAGAAGGTGTGGTACTGGTTCAGAGTGGTGCATGACCTCATTCTGGTCTTTATCTGGGGTTTTCTCTGCAGTGGCCCATTTGCAGCCCAGCACCCCCCAACACACACACACTTTGGTTGCAAAATAGGCTATTGTAGTTCATAAATGCATTCATAAACTGAATTTGTTAGTTTAGTGCAAGGTTTTAATAAAAAAAGTTATTGAAGAAAAGGTTAAGAGGCTATTAATAGACATTAAATGCAGTACATATACAGAAATGTTTTTTTTGTTCAAATAGCTCTCCGACCCTACAACAAGATGTCCATTTAAAAAATGGCCCCAAGCCAGTTTGAGTTTGAGACCCCTGTCTTAGAGTGATTGACAGAAACATTTGGCTTAAGTTTGTGGCCAAATGATCTTTAAACAGATGCTATACTGCCATCTGGCGTATATTTGACAAATCACAGGTTAGGATTTCTTCTCTTTTTGCATAGTTTACTTAAACTGGTTTATTGATGTTTTTAACAAAAAAGAGGTCACCGTTTGTTATGGCATAATAGAAGAAATAAAAGCACAGACAATTTATTCTTTGTCCAAAAGATTCTGTGCAACTTAAACTGCATTAGTGCATGCCGTGCACAGACAGATACATGTATACATGAAACCATGAAAACATGATTAAGATCTGATTCCCAATTCTTATTGATTTTTGAAAGGGGTGAGAAGCCTGGTAGCACCATAAATCTACACATTGTTTGGTAAACGCAAATTCAATTAAGACTTTTGTCTCCAAAACTTGGTCAATCTCGTATTTAGGAAGTGCCTCAGAAAAGTGAGAAAGTGTGTGTTTGGTTTGGTCCCAATGTCTGCTGGACCAAATCAAATACAACCTAGAATCCCCATTTCCATTCGTAGTAAATGAGGAATTGTAAGTGTGACCTGTGCTGGAAATTTCCTCTTTGTGTCTTACACACATACACACATTCTGGTTTCCATGTTTTGTGGGGACATTCCATAGACGCAATGGTTTTTATACCGTACAAACTTTATATTCTATTCCATTCCGTAACACCAACCATCACAGAAAACTTTCTGCTACCTTAGGTTTTCAATAAACATCATTCTGTTTGATTTATAAGCTTTATATTTTTATAAGCTCATGGAGACCTCAAAATGTCCCCACAAGGTCAGAAAAATACTTGTATTTATATCTTTGTGGGGACATTTGGTCCCCACAACATGATAATTACCAGGTACACACACACTTTATATGCTTTATTTGATTCCGCATCCTCATTGTTTTTTCCTATTTTTTACCATTGTCGCTAGGGGTTGGGGTTAGAACGACTTTCTGCAGACATCCTAACCCAAACCCCAACTCTAACCCCAACCGCAAGCTAAAATAGTTTTAAAATTGGAAGAAAAACATGTAGAAACCAATACATTAAATTACATCCTAACCCAAACCCCAAATCTGAGGTGAGATTGTGTTGTATTTCATAAATATAACTATAACTACAGACCCTCAACCAACAAGTAGGCTAGGTACCGGGGTCTGTAGCACTACCCCCAAACTGCTTTTTAAATGGGACATTTCACAAGACGTTTTTAAGATGTAAAATAAATATTTGGTGTCCCAGGAGTACATATGTGAAGTTCTAGCTCAAAATAATTTGATAACATGTGGAAATTGCCACTTTGTATGTGTGAGCAAAAATGTGCCATTTTGGGCGTGTCATTTAAAATGCAAATGAGCTGATCTCTGCACTAAATACCAGTGCTGTGTTTGGATAGTGCAGATAAGGGGCGGTATTATCTGACATCACAAGGGGAGACAATTTTCAATAACCCATTTTTTCACATGCTTGCAGATAATGGTTTACCAAAACTAAATTGCTTGGTTGTTCTTTATTTTTTAGGTTAATAGAAGAAGCACTGGGTACCCAAATATAGCACTTAAAGGAAAACACCACCATTTTTCAATGTTTAACTATGTTCTTTCCTCAACTTAGATGAATTACTACATACCTATCTTTTTTTAATGCGTGCACTTCATCTTTGCACAGCGCTTCGTGAATGTGTTAGCATTTAGCCTAGCCCCATTCATTCCTTAGGATCCAAACAGGAATAAAAAATTAACTTTCTTCGGACTATCTGACTATCAAAGTTCTAGTATGGCAAATTAAATAGGACTTGGTTTTTGCAGCCATATAAAGCGAAGAAGAGTATTTTTGGCAGCAGGGACACAAGATGGTTTTGGTGCACACATGGATTAAAAATTGCTCAATTTCTGCAGTTAAATATACTGCTGGACCGTCATTGTTTTGAACCTACTTTTATACCAGAGGTCCTGGACATCTTATTCAGACACATGGCTTCATGGATTATATCAAATACCAACAGATAAAAAAGTCAAAACCTGACTTGATCTGCTAGAAATCTTGGGTCATGGTAAAATCTTTCATCAAGACATTGGTTAAAAAAACATAGTAAATAAAAAATGGATCCCTGACACAAAATTAAGGTCCTGCCATAGCCATCCCAGTTTCCTGACCTGAACCATACAGAAAATGACTGAAGAGTAGAGCAGCAACATGAAGGGTCTGGAGAAATTCTGTATGGAGGAATAATCTAAGATCACCTGCCATTAATTCTTCAACCTCATCAGACATTAAAAAGAAGACTCTGAGCTCTTATCCTTGCAAATGGGGGTAGCAAAGAGGATTAAATAAAGGTGTGCTCCATATATATGCCCAGTGAGTATTAGAGAAAATGATTTATTTTGTAATGTAATGTCCTCTTCACTGTCAATTGTTTTACTTCAATGAAACATTGTTTTTTATTAAAGCTTAAAAGAAGAAACATTATAGATAATTTGTATAGCTTTCTTTGCTCATATTTACCAACTGGGCCCAAGCTTTCGAGCTCCACTGTATGTCCCCAGTGCATGTCATGTGGGAAAATAATAGTGAGCATTTCTTTTTACTTTACTTTTTTAATAGCTTGGACCCCTAACTAGATTGCACATTCAAATAAAAATATAGTTGTTTTCTTTTGTGTTAATGTATATTTTAGGCTAAAAGGTTTTTGTCACTGTCCCCAAAACAATAAATATCCATTTGAGTAACCCTATCCCACACTGGCTGTTTGTACTTTAAATTGCTCTTCATTGGCCTGCATCATGATGTCCTCTGCCAAAAATCTTTTGTTTGTAAACACATCCAGAATTCACTCTCTGTGTTATTTACTCCCCTTGGTTATCTGAAAATATGTGTTGCTTCTAAAAGCATGTTATATCCCATTACATATTTCTTAAATGTAAATAGGCTATATATATTTAAAGCTACATTAGTGAGGAACAGTAGCTCAATGGTTTTCATACTAAAATATTATAATAGTTACCTAACTCCAACCCTCACATTTTTCTATTACCATTATTACATTTGGCCTGGTTTACATTAAATTTACATTTATGCATTTGGCTACTTTTATCCAATGTGATTTACAGTGCATTACAAGCTTTACATTTGATCACTATGTATGTTTCCTGGTATTCGAGTCCATGACCATTTTCATTGCTAACATGCTCTACCAGTTGAACTACAGGACAGGTTAATGGGTTAAATATCAAGGATAGTGGGCCAAATATTAAGGACTACTTCAACAGTCCACAAGGGGACTCATTTATTTTTTTAGTGAAGTGAAAGTGACATGTTTGTCAAGTATGGAACACATACTCGAAATGTGAACTCTGAATTTATTTAGTAAATTTAAAATACAATCTGTTAAATGAATAAATGTATACAGCTTATAAAAATCAACATAATCGACAATAATCAATAATAATGACGTTTGCCATGACGGATTGCAAATTCGACAAATAAAGTAGAATCAACAGATCAGTCAGCCAATCAAAACAATGATTTAGGAAAAGGGGGCGGGGTTCGTTTTGTAGCCGAGTTAAGATTGGAAGTCACGCGGTTGTTTGCGTTCATTGTAGCTTACGAGTGGAAACGCGTGAGAGGTGAGTTTAACCGAATGAAACCATTTCGACTCATCAATTATAAATAAAATAAACATTTTAACGATATATTTATGTCGCATTTGACGTACATGAAAGTATTTTTATTTCGAATTAAAATATACTGCGTGCTATCTTGCTGGTAATCCTGCCATATGTTAGCTGACTAGCCTTTTTCACGTCAGTCGTGTTAGTTTATTGCTAATATTAACATTTTTGGTTGTATTGTATTTATTATGTCTTATTCCAGGTTCCCTGCAACCGAAGGCCTCGTGAGTTAACTCTCCAGGGTTTATCACTCTGCTCAGCAAGGTGTAACCCAGCTGTGCTTACCGCTAACTAGCGCTTCAAACTTAATCGACAACACCAAACCAGCAGTTCACCTCTTCCCAGGGCGACCAGCGGTGTGTTTATGTCTTTGTTTTGCGAAAACGGTGAGTACCTGGACGACAGGAGCTACGGATGGGAAAGGTACGTTGATATTGTTATTTCTAACATATATTAACTCTCGTGTGTCCGCGTATCTCGCGATAACTGGTTTGTGAAATCGCGTCTGCGTGTGATGTGTGCACATCAGGCTTGATATGTTAAATATTATTCAGATTAAAATGGCGTCCTTTATCCACCTTTGCTGTGCTGCACGAGGTTGCTCAACAGCGGCCTTATGTAATCTTGAAAGTACATAACGTTATTTAAAAGTATAATAGAAATGTTTTAGAAGTAATTTTAGGTAAAATCTACTATGCACTTTTATTTATGTGTACTATGCATGTGACTTGCCATTGTTTAAATGAAAATAGCTGCTTATTTCTGCAGACATATGGAGTGGGTTGCATACTCCTTTATCACTTTTACCAGTTGTACTTTGAGATAAGTATTTAGCCTTATAGAACGGGCCACCCTCGAGTTTAGTGCCTGTTGAAGTTGATACCAGTCATGTAACGGTGCCAAAATGCGTGGTGCTTTGTATTTTCAGCTATTAATCCTTATTTTCATTCTGTTTTCCATTTCACAGTGCTATAGTGCAGCTGTCGGAACCTGTTTGGGGGGAACTTAGTCAACGAACTCGACCCCTGGCGCCTCAGTGGCCGTACCCTTCTCATGTCAGAGACAGAGTACTCTTACAGTTGTTTATGTCATCCCCTGCTCGCCAAACAGAAGACACTGAAAATTACCAAATCAAGATCTTCTCGTCTTGCTGATAAACCATACGGCAAGCCAAAATGTCCCTCAATGTCAACCGCAGCGTGTCAGACCAGTTCTACCGCTATAAAATGCCCCGTTTGATTGCTAAGGTGGGCGTTAAACCAATTATGGTTTTACCGTCATGTATTAATACAAGTTCAGATTTAAGGTTTTGGAAATCTGTTTCTTTTTCTAACTAGGTGGAAGGCAAGGGCAATGGAATTAAGACAGTCATAGTCAACATGGTTGATGTTGCCAAGGCTCTGAATAGGCCTCCAACATGTGAGTATTGTAGGCCAGATTCTGTAAAATTTGGTTTCACATGAGTTTATATTGTTGTCTATGTTGTCTGTTTAGATCCTACCAAGTTCTTTGGTTGTGAATTGGGAGCCCAGACCCAGTTTGATGCCAAAAACGACCGCTACATCGTCAATGGCTCTCACGAGGCAAACAAACTGCAAGACATGCTGGATGGATTCATTCGCAAGTTTGTGCTGTGTCCCGAGTGTGACAATCCAGAAACGGATTTGGTAAGTACACAAGAAATGCTTTATCCCCTCTTTATTTAAACTTGTGCCTTTACCGAGAACAGTAATCATACCAACTTGTTTTCGTGAAAGTTCGTGACTGCTTCAGTTTTTTTTGCCCCGTGTCACTTTGACCATGACCTACAGATGAATGTGTGGTGGACAAACATGATTGTTTGCTTTAAAATTGTTGAACTGGATGCCCTTTGTGCACTGGGTGCCCTTTGTGTTTGTTTGTTTGTATGTTTGCATGCATGCATGTTGCTGAGTATGCTGGTCTCTATAGGGTCACCCGGATAGTTTGTATGTGCCCATTTTGTTTTGCGGGTCTCGGGAAAATGTGCACCGTTACACAACCCATAATCTCATGTCACTGTTCATTATTTAGTGCCTTGTTTTAAAGTTGGCAAAACTAATAATAAGGGGCTTGGCAGGCAGGGTTTTTTTTGGTTTGTTTTTCTGCAAAAGGTTTTTTAACAGAATTTGCATGCAAGCATGCTGTCTTTATTTTTTTTTGTTTGCTGTAAATTTTCACTGCATTGCAGTACTGTAGGAGATGTTGGGAGATTTTGAATGGTTCCAGATGATCTGATGTCTCTCATAGGGCTCTCTGCCAAACATTATTACTATAGGGTTGTAGCAAAAATAGCATAGGGGTTATTAATATATAATAGTGGGGGTATCGGGCCGATCCAGACCTTTTTTGCTGGATCGGGTATCGGGCTAACGGGGCCGATACAAATTTGATACTGTGTGTTACTCGTGGTTTTTACTAGCCTGGGAAAACCCAGACAACTTCCGGCAAATTTAGATTTGCTCTGCAAGTAGTCTGGTTAAGTCTGATTCAAGCCCATTTCTAATGCCGAGAAATCGCGGCACCAATCAGAAACGTTGTGGCTGGCTTTACACGATGAAGACCGCGGAGCAGCAATGGTAAAGCAGATTTTGTACATTACACAGATGAATGCCGCTGTGAATCATCACTCGTTCGAATCAGCTATTGCGTCCGTTTTAAGCGATTTTGAAACTGTTCCTTTTTGTTAAAACCCGAGCAAAGAACAACACTCGAAGCCTTCATATCTAAAAAAGATGTTATCGTTGTCTTACCTGACTGGATTCGGCAAAAGTCTGATATACCAGCTTGCAACTTTGGTGGCTTAACAAATGGGTATTAGCGAGAGCAACGAGCCCTCTGGTAGTGGCGCATACGTCATCCCCTTCATTGCTCTGATTGGTCTATCCGATTGCGCCAAGAGGCATTTGAGCGAGGTCCGTTGGTGACGACCCTTTGGAAATTATGTGTCTATGAAGCTTTGCCAGATCATAACTCGGTTACTACTGAGAGTGGTCTGGTTTTAACCAGGCTAGGTTGTTACTGTCATGCTATAGAAAAGTCAGACTATTATAAAAGCACCATAAACGTTTTTATACACTATTCAAAGTCTTCCTAATATATTCGACAGCTTTATGTGAAAAACAAATGCATATATGAAGATATTATGGTCACAAAAACTAAATAATGTGGTGCTCGCGGAGTTGGAACGTGCGTCTCACTCACACACACAATAACCATATTTTAAACATCTGAGGAAAAATTCTCCGTAAACCGCTGGATGCATGCAATGCAATACACTACGTGCAGAATCGGTATCAGCTAATAATCAGAATGCTGGTATCGAAATCGGATCTGTAATGGAAAAAGTGGTATCGCCCCATTTTTTAAGCACGTGGGCTTAAAATAAAGGGATAGTTCACCCAAAAATGAAATTTGTCATCTCACCCTTATGTTGGTTTAATTTTGTATGGGTTTTTTTTAAATGCTTTTCAACAATGAAGATATTTTAATTTTAAAAAATGTATTTAAAAAACAAAGTTAACAGTACTTTCACAATAGGTAAACGAATAACATGGAAGTCAATGGGTACCATCAACTGAGTGCTTACCATCTGTGATCAAAATAACATTATCCAGGTTCAACAAAATAAAGAAACTCCTACAGGTTTGGGACAACATGAGGGTGAATAACTGAGACAATTTTCATTTTGGGGTGAACTAGCTCTTTCAATACAGAGCAAAGCAAACATTTGCCAGCAACAAAATGTTTCACTTGCAAGTTTAGAGAGCTATAATTTGTCATAGCATTTTTTATTTAAATGCAGTCATTTTAGGGTCCATTGTTTGTCAAAAACTAAAAACATATTGTTTTAAATATTGATATAAGCAACATAGATTCAATTTCCCTTTTTTTTATCTTTTTTATAGCACATTAACCCCAAGAAGCAGACCATTGGAAACTCTTGCAAGGCCTGTGGGTACCGAGGCATGTTGGACACCAGACACAAACTCTGCACCTTCATTCTCAAGAATCCACCTGGTAAATACAGAAATTCTTCACATTTGTTATGGCTGTGTAACCGCATCCTCTCGCAGCCCTGTGTGGTGTGAGAGAGATTGAAACCAAGTCAGCAGATTCACGCTTTGTCTCATGGACACACTAAATCTCCTGTGCAGTTCAGTCGTGGTTCAATATGGATCACAATGTGCTTTGTACGGTGATGTTTTGGTTGCTATGCAAAGCTAGAAACATTCAATACAAACATTTAAAGTAGAGCATCTTCATCCAGTTTGCACCAGGGTCCTGTTCTTGCATTAAAATCCTGACACTTTAAGGTGCTCTCTGCTTTTATTGTTGTGTGCATTTTTTGTTCATGCAGGTTTTCATGGTGTGAATCACAGTAAATGGGCATGTTGACAGCCATTTAAATAAGCTTTATTTGTTAATTTCCTCTCCCTTCCTGTTGCACAGAGAATGAAAGTGGATCTGTGAAAAAGGAGAAAGAAAAAAAGAATCGAAAGAAGGACAAAGAGAACGGCTCAAGCGGTGGAGAAGCCGGGAACCGTAATGACATCGATGCCCCTGATGCTGTGGTAATGCTGCTTTGTGAGCGTATTTAGTGAGAGGTGTGTATCGGTTACCAGTATAGTAGACTTGTTTTATTATGGCAGGATGGTGATGATGACGATGAAGACTGGGCGGAGGAGACCACAGAGGAGGCCCAGCGCCGTAGGATGGAAGAGATCAGCGACCATGCCAAGGGCCTCACACTTAGTGAAGACCTGGAAAAATCCTTGGAGGAGAGGGTCAACATATTTTACAGCTTTGTGAAGGTGTTTGTCTTAACCTTCAGTGAAAACGCATAAAGATTTTGAGATGCACATCCAGAAATGGTGGTCTATTTATGCTGTTTTTATTTCTGCTGTGAAGCAAAAGAAGGACAGTGGATCAATTGACTCTGCAGATAAAGACATTTTGGCTGAAGCTGAAAGGCTGGATGTGAAGGCCATGGGTCCTTTGATCCTAAGCGAGCTGCTTTTTGATGACAACATTCGAGATCAGATCAAAAAGTACAAGCGTCACTTCCTCCGGGTATGTTTCTGTTGTGTGTATGTGTTGCGTTGTAATTAAAGCATTCTTTAAAACGGTGGAAGTCATAATAAGTTTGAATTTCTCAGTTCTGCCACAACAATAAGAAGGCTCAAAAATATCTCCTGGGTGGATTTGAGTGCCTGGTGAAGCTGTATCCGAGTCAGCTCCTGCCCCGAGTCCCCATTATACTTAAAGCCCTATATGATGCAGACCTGCTGGAGGAAGATGTCATACTGGCATGGGCTGAAAAGGTAATCTGTCCACTCACACACATTAATTATTGAATGTTATGTAATGCTTAATGGATCAAAAGCATTCATACTATTTTAAAAATATTAGATTTGGTTTATTGGTTAGCAGTGTACTATTTGTGAATTGGTTGCCAGTATTAAAGTGGACGTAGTCGTAGATATTGGGGAGATGTGGTCAGTAACCTGTTGCTAGGAAACAATTGCTGGGTCTCTATTACTTAACCTGAGTGTCCAAAAGTGTGTAAAGCGATAACTACTAACACCTGCGTTAGACTATGGTTTGATGGCAACAAAATGCACTTTGCTCCTAACCACTTCAGAGTTCATACATTTTCTGGTGCATTTCTGAACGTTTTGCTGTAGGTCTCCAAGAAGTACGTCTCTAAAGAGTTGGCAAAAGAGATTCATGCCAAGGCCGAGCCCTTTGTTAAATGGCTGAAGGAGGCAGAGGAAGAGAGTGAGGGCAGTGATGAAGAGGAAGATGATGAAGAGGACAATGTTGAGGTGATTGCTTTTAACATGCATACAGTTCCAAAAAAGGTTGTAAAGAAGAATATTTCCTCTAATAGGTCATGTGTATAGATTGTGATGCTTACTACTTATTCCTTTATTCCCAGGTGGTATATTCTTCCGCTGCCCGTGAGCTTAAAATGGAGACCACGAAACCTGTAAAGGCGGACCATGAGGAGGATGACATTGATATTGATGCCATTTAAAGATAAAACCAAAAAGCTTTGTTTTGTCAGACGCATGCCTTTCACCTCCTTGGGCCTTCTCTTCGGCAGTGCTGTGTTGAAAGCGTCTTATTTTAATCTTCTCACCAGCTCTCTTAATGAATTGTTGCTGTTCTTTGTAGGCATGAGATTCCTAGATTATAGAGCATAAAATGCACATGATTTCTCCTTGTATTTTTGCAACTATTAAAGATTTGCTTGTGAATTGCGCTCTAATTGATTCTGACACCGTTGATGGTTACCATTAAAGTATGGATGTGCTGTTGAGTTCCAAGTTCTCAAGAATTCAAGTTTGGTGGCTTTTAGTAGGAGTTTGCCATACGGATATCTGTAAACCAATGTGCTCCAAAGCATTAGAAAATTCTCATTTTAAAAGCCAAGCAATCTTCCATTTCTGCCAGTATAGATTCATAATATTTGACATCATTCTGCACTTCAGCTTTTTATCAGAAACCAGGCTGTGAGGTGAACTAAACTATATTGGTTAGTTTAAAAGTAGGAGGTGCTATAAGTCCCAGCCTATGTGAAGTACAGATTGGTTCAATGAACCATAAATCTTTCTTTTGCAAATCATACAAATTCTTGATCATTTATAAATGCGGTTTTGTTTTTAAGACCTGCACCCTACCATCACATTTTTATTTGCATTGTACACTATGCAGCACCTGTATTATCATATATATAAATATTGCAGTCTGGGGGAAAATTGGTTTATATTTAAATTTATGTAATTGGCAGTAGGGCTGTCACCATGATTAAATAATCGTCTTATTGCAATTGTTTGACCTCATCGCGATGATTTCAGATCACCGCAATGATTGCATATCTCTTTATAAAACACAAGGGGGAGCTGCAGCGTCTGTATAAACAAGACACTATCAGATCCTTAACTGACAGTGTTACGTGATACATTACAAAGCTATTCAATACAGTGGAAAAAAATAGCATTTAAAACAGCAGTTCCAAATGTAGTGATGTGAAGGATGCTGTTCTTAAGGATCTTTAAGGAATTTATTTTTTGCAGCCACTACAGACATGTAGTCCTGTACTTATATGACCTTAGTAGGATTGGATACTATTTAAGACCTGTTCTGGTATAGTCAGTTTATTTTGATTTCAGTTGTGTTGAAGAATTTTCCGTTTTTGAAAGATATATCATTAAATTATTATTTTAAATTTGTGTTATGCATATTAATATTTATCTTGCAAAATATTTAATTTAATTGATCACAACAATGTGTGAAAATTATACCATGAACAAACAAAAAAATGTATGAGAATAAAATGTCACAGCAATAAAACAAAATTAATCGTCACAATTTATTAGACAATTAACTGGCAGCCATATTTGGCAGATGCTTTTATCCAAAATGACTTGCATTTAATCTATGCATTTAATCACTGTGTGTTCCCTGTGAACCCATGATCTTTGTGGTGCAAACAAACACAATGCTATACCCATTGAACCAAAGGGACGCATGCAGTCAAACCAGCTGTTTATTTATTTATTTTTAATG
Organism: Misgurnus anguillicaudatus; assembly: GCF_027580225.2. Classification (NCBI taxonomy): domain Eukaryota; kingdom Metazoa; phylum Chordata; class Actinopteri; order Cypriniformes; family Cobitidae; genus Misgurnus; species Misgurnus anguillicaudatus. Next base: position 15,176,069 of record NC_073354.2, read on the forward strand.
TATCGCTTACAAGACTCAGACAGGGCAAAATCAAACATTAGGCCATAAAATCCAGAACATGTAAATCTAATCCAGTTAAATCAAAGACATTAAACACAAATCACAACAATCTCTGCACACATCCATATAGAAAGTCCCCCTAAATAACCAAAACCATTCTGCAAGCAGCTAACTACAAACTACAGCAACATTTATATCAAATAGCATTTTTTTTCTCGCCTCAGTCTTTGCACCAGTAAAAGACAGATCACAGTGTTTTTGCCCCACAAAGGGCTTTTCGTTAATATCATTTTCAAAAAGTACAAAATACATTAATGCAGAACCTAACCTATCCTATTACTATGTTTAATTCAAAACATGACAAACAAAGATTTTGGCACACACCTTTTTTTTTAGAAATTATGAATGGTAGTACATTGTGCAAAATGCAGATAAGCTAAATATCCTACAAGTCTCATCTCTATCCTGATTAGCTTACATTTATCATAGTGCAACACAGAGGTAGTTTTGAAAAACTACCCGTTTCTTTTCATTAACACTTAATAATGTCAATCTGCCAACTTAATTGCATTTAACTACTTAACAAAGAAAACAGTAATGAGTAGGAAAACCAACAAACTCGAAAAGCAACTACTACTAATTCATGTCCCTTAAAATTTCCGTTTCTTACACCACCACCACCACTCCACGCAAATCCAAGTGCGCAAAGCAAATATATCTCTTGTTAAAGAAACATTTTAAATTGAAAGGAAAAGCATGGGGATGCTAACATCTTTATTTCCTTGAACACTAGTTTAGGTGACAAGAATAAAGTTATCACTGACAATTTTGCCAGAAGAGGGCACTATTGGTTCAGTCAGTTATTATTTCATTGATTGGGCTACCACTGTCCATTTGTATTATCATTCCCCATATTGCTTTTGGTATATATAACTTTGGCATGGTACCATAAATACTGACTGAATACTGACTACGATTGAATTCGTGGCACTGGAAACCCGTCAGTGCTACATGTTTGATAACCTCTTAATGAGAAAAGTGACCCTCATGCCAAAATAAGAAAGGCTGCATATTTATTACAGGTGCTACAGTAAGGGCTGTGTTATCTCACTGTTGGAGAGATGAAGAGGTGGGAGCTGCCGCTGTGTCACCTGCTTTACAAAGATAAAGAGGAACCCGACCACGAGGGCGGAGCCAAGGATGGACCCTATAGCCCAGGCGTAAGAAGGCTCTTTGGGCACGGGTGGTACTGCTGGCTTTGGGGTTGATGTCTCCACTAAAAGGTCTTGCACGTTTGACAAAGAACCATTGTTGGGCAAGGGCTTAAGGCCGAGAATGTTGCACATGAGAGGGTAGAGGTCGATGGACGTCATGGAGGCCTTGGTGTAGTCGCGACGGAAAGCCGGTCCACGGGCGACAAAAACAGGTTGCATGCTGCGAAGGCTGTTGTTGTAACCATGGTTTCCCACTGTAAATAAGCATATATGCATTATATAACTGACTGTGATAGAAAGTGTGCTTAGCAAACACAATAAATTGTTTAAATACTATTACGCACGCATAAAAGACCCATTTCTGTTTTGCATGACCGTCCATCCTTCTTTGACTTCTATTATAAGAGGCATTATCCTGACGTTGTGTCTGTAGTGATAGTGATCTGGGATCTCCTCCTTCTTATAGACAACCATGTTCGGATTGGCGTTCTTCAACAAATTGTAGACCTCTTCAAGTTTGCCTGAATTAATAAAAAAAGATAATAATCAATAAATCAACCGGCACCAATTTGAACAATGATGACCCTAATGCGTAGTTACCTTCTTTAGGCAAAATGCCAACTACAGGGCTCTTGTCTATCCACGTGTAAAGATCGCGGCTAACGTAGGTGTCCAGCTCGATGAGCTTATCATGTGATAACTGCGTCATTCCATGATCGCTTGTAACAATAAGATTGACCTTCTCATAAAGGCCGGCTGTTTTGAGCTTATCCCTGAGGAATCCCAACTTCTCATCGATATCTGCTATGACTACATCCATCAGTGGGCTCTCTGGGCCCAAATTATGGCCACTCTCATCCGGCTCCTCCCAGTATAAGACACCAAAATTGATGGCTTCTGGTCCCAAGAACCAGTCGATGAGTTTCTCAACCCGGCTCTCAAAGGGCATTGACGCATTATAAATCAAGTAATGCGTCGGGTACGTTCCACCAATCGCCACATCTGATCCAGGCCACATGGCAGCCCCGCTTTTCCGTCCGGCTTTCTGATTGGTCACCCACAACGGCACTGCCTCCTCCCACCACCACGCATCATACATTGTTGGCCCTTCCATGGAAAAAGACCGGTTATGGACCGGGTCATACATTTCGTTGGCGACGATGCCGTGGGTTTCGGCATGCAATCCCGTCACTAAGGAGTAGTGGTTAGGGTAGGTCTTAGTGATGTAGGTGTTCTCCACTTGCTCCACCTGTACGCCTTCTTCCATCATGGCACGGAAATTTGGCGTGGGCACTCGGTTCACATAATCCCACCGGAAGCCATCAAAGGACACCAGTAACAGCTTGCTCTGCTCGTCCTGCTGAGAGCGAGATGCCAGCAGCAGGAATAATAAGCAACATAGGAAGAAGCTTCTAAACACTAGGGGGTCCAACATGATGTAAGATGTTCTGTAAAAGGGGGACCTACAAAAAAAACCCAATTAGTTAATTGCAAGCATTAGCATGATAGTATTACAGGACAAGTTCGGTACTTTACACTTAAAGCCCTGCTCTCAGATAGTTCACGATGAAACAGAACGGTTTTGACTGAAATTTGGACATATGATGCTGGCCCGAGAATTTTCGGTTTCTGTTTGTATCAGCCGCCACCTCTACAACGGCTGCATAGGTGCACCGGAACAATCCCCCCCCAAATGCACCAAACCTCCGTCTACAAAGACGTGAAACTCAGCGAGTGGCCAGGGGTGCCCACCGACACGCCCACACAAAAATCGCTGCAAAAGATGCTTTCCAACAGGTGTTTTAGCATTCGTTGTAAACTTGTGGACCTATTTTTCCAAACGCCTCACACCCGTATATTCTTCCGTTGAGAGCTTGAATAATAGACACTCCAGCCCAGTTGGTGGCGATAATCGGTCTTTGCCAATTGCAAGAACACAAACAAGGTTCCCGGTGCGGTGTAATACCGTACCTCACAGCACATCTAATAAAAGTCAATGGAGTTGGACAAAAATTATGATAAAATCTGTTGGAAAGCTTCTTTTGCAGCAATTTTTGTGTGAGCATATCAGTGAACACCCCTGACCACTCGGAGAGTTTCACATCTTTGTAAACGAAAGTTTAATGCATTTTAGGAAGGATTGTTCCTGTGCACCTATCCACCCATTGTAAAGGTGGGAGGTGATACAAGAAACACCCGAAACTTCTCGGGACAGCATCACACGTCCAAATTTCAGTCAAAACCGCTCCACCTCACCACAAACAATCTGAAAACAGGGCTTTAAGTGTAAAATACCAAACTTGTCCTTTAAGCAAAGGTCAAATGTAAAAAAAAATTTTGCTTATAAAATACTGATATAGCTACTAGTATAAAAAGCACATACTGGTATTTTGGACGTTTAGGATTCCATGTAAAATTAAGAATACACTTATTATCCTAACATTACATTTTTTATTAGATTTATGCAATTGGCAGACATTTACAGTGCCTTGCATGCTATACATTTTATCATTACATGTGTTCTCTGCGATCGAACCTATGACCTTTAGTGCTGCTAACGCATGCGCACTTGATCTACAGAACATGATATAAAATAAAGGCTATTAAATTGTAAAGTTTATTTTTTACAGTACACCTATACATTTATACAAGAAAATGTTGGTGTGCTGACGATATACAGAAAACTTTTAAAATAAATTGGACACTCAAATATAAACGTATGAAAAATAGCCTACGCACGTCTAAGTCACCTAAAATTAAGTAAAACATAAAACAGACGGATTTCTTTAAAATAAAACTGGCCTAGTATGTTCTTTTCAGTAAAATGCGATCACAAACGCAGTATTTCTCCGAAATATATGGTAAGAACTGAACATACGATTATTCATTTTATATGTAGCTTCATATTTGGTCATGGCTGCCTGTGCATCGTACTTTCAGCCTGACTGCTCCGTTAACAGGTGCATTTCACTTATATAAAAAACTGATTTACCAACACTATAAACAGTGATAGTTAAATCGCGCGTCAGATATAACAAAACAATTTAAATGTTGCAATATTGCAGTGCGTCAGTGAACACGATGACATCATTCACAATGCAGTGCGTACATCTGCCTTTTGCATGCTATACTGCTCGCTCATGTGACTATTTTTATTTTAATCTACAAAACAATCACAGTCAGATCAAAATGTATAAGATATGTCATTAAAACTGAACCGCGCGATTCAGCGTTTAACGGCAGATGCTGCAAACGGAACAAGTTAGCGCAGTGCACGGTGAATGACAACGCCGTATGTCTTCATGTTACATCATGAAAATGTCGCTGATTTGATGCGACTTTACAGAGAAAATGAGTGTCTGTAAAATAAGCAATGAATCGTTCATCTTACCTCTGTGAAAAATATCTGGCCTGCAAAAAAATAAACAGAGGGTTGAACACAGGAAGTCCCGCCCATTTCTCGCTCCCATAATCAACTCATTATAAAATGAGATGTCGAAAAACAGGTAAAACGTAAATTGATTGACAGTTTCATTTATTGTTTATTAATAGCTTGTTATATATGCGTACTAGACCTGCTGGGATATTTAAATGAATTAATTTCTAAAAAATAGTAAGTGTAGATAAAAATACTGTACTGTTACGAGTTTTGCTTTACACAGTTTACAAAACTGTTTATATAAGCATTCATAATATTATAGGCATAAACTGCATCTGCCTTTAGTTAATATTTAACATTATAAATGCTCGGCTTCATGTTGTCAGGTGAAAGTGACAACATTCACCAGCAGAGGTCAGACAATCATAACAAACGCAGTTTAATTAATCCAATATAATATATTTCCAATGTCTATTAATAAATATAAGGATTTATCGGCAAAATGTTGTGCCCATTATTCGTCCCTTTTAATTTCCAAGAAACTCAAACATACATAATAATAACGGATTTAATTTACACTGCACTAAAACGGGATGTATATAGATCCACATGTTATTCAGTTCCTAAAATGTATGAACTTCAAAATAGCATCAATGCAGGAGCACTACTAGCACATCCCATAACTTATTGTTACTAGCGATCCGAGTGATGCTGCTGTGCTGTCCTCGAGGCTCTTAGTGGATTCCTTACCGTCTCCACGACAACCACAACCTGACGTAACGCTCGCCCCTCCTCCATTCAAGCGTCTCATCTCATTGAAGAAACAAGTGTAGTGTAAAAGCACTGCCGATCTGCCGAGAGCCTGCTAAACTACTATGAAGGTAATCCCGTGTTTAACTTTATTCCTAATTTTTACTTAATAGCTTCGTTCTGTACGAACTAGTTGACTTTCTGAACTCAACTCAATATTTTAATATAAAGAAAAAAGTGTTTAGATAATATTTTTAGCACATTTACTAGCAACAGCTTAAGAGTGGGCATTTAGCTGATACCTGGCTTGCTTATAGTGACGTTTGTATATTTAGATCATTGCGGTAATTTTGATCTTAAATAAACATCTTTATATTTTAATGTGTTGTATATAATGGTCTTAAATACACCTATAATTAGGTTTAAAATAGTCAGTTTCGTGTACCTATATTGTCTTGACAGGTTGTTCAACACTCAAACAGGTTTACTTAAGCTGTATTTACAGAGTTAATCATTTCTATGTGATAGATGATTAATTAATAAAGGTTTTGGTTGGGAATAAGAGGAAAAAGACAACTTTGGCCATTGCAACTGAACAGCTTCAGTGAGATGGAAAAGACTAGTCATGAAATGAGACTCTGTCTGGATCGGTTCATTTTTATTCCAAATAGGATAACAGTTTTGTGCTGAGAGAACAAGATTCGTACTCCAGTAAATACAGTTCAGTTAACCACATCTAATTAGACATGGATGGATTCTGTTATGTCTAGTGTTACAAACTCTCTGTTTGGGCCAACAGCATTTAATACGTCTGGAAAAGAGATATTTTCCCTTGCAATCTGCATTTCAAATAGGCTACTGCTTCACACAGCGTGGAAAGATACAGTATTAAAGGGATAGTTCACCAAAAAATGACACTCCTGTCCTCATTTACTCACTCACGTTTCTTCTGTTAAACAAAAAAGAAGATATTTTGATAAATGATAATAACTACACAGACGATTGACTTCCATAGTAGGAAAACAAATGCTATGGAAATAAATGGGTACCGTCAACTGCTTGCTTACATCATTCATTTGGTTTCAACAGAATAAAGAAACTCATACTGCTTTACAAAAACATGAGGGTAAATGATGACATGATTTTTTTATTAGGAAAAATTTGAATATCATATCTCGCAAGTTATATTGGGAAAAGACATGACAACCGAATGTAATTTTATTTTGGGTGGAAGTGAGTTACTCATATCCTGACTATATCGGGTCTATAGTTAACCCAGACGGTAATGACGGCTATTGGTTGCTGGGAAAGTCCCAGTTCATCACATATACACTCTAAAAACATTTGCTTGGTCAAAGTTGGGTTATTAATGGAATGCTAGTTTTACGTTTGGTAAGCTTTGCCCATATTAGACCCAACCATGGGTTGAAATAACAACCCAAATTTTTTTTCTTAAAAATGTGTAGCAATTTTTTCCAATTAAATAACTGTAGATCTCATTAGGTCTCTATATTGAGAAATGTGTTGGAATTTGTCTTCCTCAGAGGTTTCACTGGTGAAAAATAAATATACTTTATTCAACTTTGCAACAGTCCATTGCAAATATACTTTGAAAGAAATCTTTAAATATATTGAAAGTATGCTTACAACATATTTGCTGACAATTAAACTTTTAACATACTTCAAAATAATTATAATTTAGTATATTTTCTAAAAGTATACTTTAAAAATGTTCTGTGCAATGTTTAAAGTATAATAATTTGAACTTATTTTAAAATTTATTTTAGGTATACTTTATCTGTTTGCTTAAAGTTATCATTATAATAATGCATTGACAGCATATTTCTAAAATACATTATTTAGTATTCTTTAGAAACATTATATTTTAAGTTAATTTTGAAAGTGGTCAACAAATATATATTATCTTTATGGAGAAATAACTCAGACTTAAAATTACGAGAGAGCAGTGTTCAGTTACATTTTATATTATAGATGTATACATTTGTAATGTACTTTTAACACTAATAAAAACACATTTTAAATTCACTTATCAAGCCTGCATTTAACACAGTCATGTGCTTAAATTGTATTAAGTACACTTGAAGTTGTTCCACTTTAGCACACAAAAGTGCCTTAAATACACTTAAAGTTGTACTTCATTACAATTAAATTACAACTAAAATATATTAAGTACAACATAAGTTCACTGTAAAATATTTCTGTAGAAATTACAGTATTATTGGGTATTACTGGCAACTAGCTGCCAGTAACTTACTGTAGATTTTACATTTATGTTATTTACTGGCAACAATTTGTTCAAAGTTAAATGAACATTACAAATTTTACGTCTTTATCGTCTACAGTAAGTTACTGGCAACCAGCTGCAAAATTACAGCAAATTTTTTACAGTGTTGTTCCAAAATAGCACACTTTAGGTATACTGGTCATTAGTGTGACCGCAAGTATACTGAAGTAAATTGAAATTAAATATATTTACTGTTTTTTCACCAGGGTTACAAAAAGAGTGGCCTGGGTTGAATGGTTCACCCTGCGAAAAGAGTCACATTAACCCCGCCACACACAGAGCTTGAAAAGTAGAGGAGGTGGGGAATGAATGTTAAATGAGCCGAAACTTGAGGGTTGTGATTAGTCACGGGGGCCAAGGGGAGGTTACACTGGTGCCAATTAAGTACCAGTGCTCTTCAACGTCTAAAAACCCCTCTTATGGGCAGGATGCATTCATAAAGCACCAGGGGTGATGAAATAAGGCAAGGCGATGCTCCAAACATCACACATACAGATCAAACAGAGGTTTGTCTAGGAAAGTTTTCAAAGTTCGGGTGGTCCTCAGACCAATTACATAATGGGCCGGTTCCCGAACAGGGTAGATTAATCCAGGACTTAAGCTATATTACGACATTTAAGTAGTTTTTTCAAACATACCTTACAAAAAACAATACTTGTGTGTATCTTGAGACAAAACAATGGCACTTTTATATGTTAAAATATGTCAGTGCAAGATATTTTTAAATGAAGGCAGCTCCAACATGCATTTTAGTCTGGAACTAAGATAAGTTAGTGTTCCTGGAATATAGTGTGTATAGTTATGATATGGCCTCTTAATATGATTTTGATTATCATTATAATGTTGGCTTTATAATGACTGTAAATCGGTGGCATTATATTCTTTAGTCATTGTCACAGGTTTTGCTGTTAGTGTGAGGTGACATTTCAGTTCTTAAAGCAGACAGCCCTTCAGTGCTGACTCATAGGCGCTGCTTGGTTGCTATGGCAACGAATAGCTTTCTCACATCCAATATGATACGAGACAGACGGAAAGTCTGTGATTTATTTCTAATTTACATAGATCCGGAGGTAGGTTATGCTTTACATATTATATGTTTTTTTAATCAAATTCCTAATGTGTCTATCTAAAGATTTTGGGTGTTTTTCATAAAAAATATTTTTAAATAGTTAAATGGATGGATGGATGAAGAAGCTACTGTGGAAGTCTTGTGGTTGCAGTGCATGTTCTAAAGAGGTGATACTGCTGGAAAAATGAAATGCCAATATTTTCATTGATTTATTTTATAGACCCACAGACGTGGCATCCTGCTACCTTCAAGCAAATCCAAAGGTCTACCACATCTTTATTGATCAAACAAGGCAATGAGATCTTATGACCACAGAAATTGATTTTCACAGTTTATTTTCGGCTACACCGTTCACTTCCTCAAAAGGCCATGGATGCCAGCTCAATACCTCAGATCAATATAGAGGATTATGATGGTCTCGAGGTGGCCCCAGATGATCACTTAAGAACGCTGAAAGCACTGACGGAGAAGTTAAGACTTGAAACCAGACGGCCATCCTATCTTGAGTGGAAGGCCCGTGTTGAAGCTCAAAACTCTAAAGGCTTAGCAGTTTCACAAGGGTCATCGGAGCTGGAGAGAAGTGTTGGGCTGAAGTCCAGTGGAAAACCTCAGAGGAATATCACGAATGCAGGAAACAGCCTTACTACTAGAACCTTGGGAGAGTTTGGAAATATTGACGAAGCTCTTGTTTGGCTTAGAAAGGAACTGGTAAGTGTAACCTCATCTTAATTTGTTGACCATTTGGTGAGCATTGCGATTCATGATAAAGTGAGCAGCAGAAGGGATGCCGAGCAGATGGGTACGAGTCTGTTTCCTGTGTAATCACTTTGGTTCCACTCGGACATGCGGCTCATGGCATATTTGTAAGCACAGGTGTATGATAGCTGACGCAATTGGACTCCATTTGTTCCAGCAGAGCCCGTTTTCCATCGCTTTCAGCTTTGTGTACACAAAATTTGGGCATAGAAAATTGGATGCAACCATGTGAAAAGCGAGGACTTTTGAAGATCCTTTAAGCTCCCTTTAAGTGTAAAAAATGTTTGTTTGTTTTTAAAGATAGACATTTCAATAGGTTACTCAAATGGCCAATAGTAAAAAATTCTATATAAGATGTTATACCTTGTTATATGAATTAATATCAATAGTTTGTTCTTTTGTCATTAGACACATACAAAGATTAAACAGCTGGTTATACTGTGAAAACTGTCTTACTCGTGGACAGCTGTGCATACTTTGAACATGCCAGAGAAGTTAACATTTCCCATTTTCAACCTCAAAGCTTTCCAGTCAGTTTCAAGTCACAGTCAAATGTAAATAACATGAAATATTATTTGTAGATTCTAACAGGCAAAATTGGTCACAGGGGTTATTCACAAGTAGGACGTGGAGGAGCTGTCTAGAACACACTAGGGATGGGCAATATAAACGATATGCAATATAAACGATACAAAATTGGCATACGATAGAGATTTCAATTCTATCGCGATAATGCATGTTGATGACGCTATCAACCCGTGAAATTTAGAGCCAAGAGCTGCTGCCGGCTGCAACGCATAATCATATTCGTCATTTTGAATAAACATGGCTGAAAGTGTCAGCGAAACAGAGGAGCTCGTGAAAAAGACTGGTGCAACATCTATTATTTGGACTTGGTTTGGATTTAAGCCGTCCAACAAGCAGCAGGAAAATATACTCTGTAGAGCAGGGGTGTCCAATACGTCGATTGCGATTGACTGGTCAATGCCGGTAGATCGCTCATAAGTTAACTGCTGCTTCACGTGCAAAATTGGCATTATGGACTTAAACACTTTTTCTAAGGGTCTTTATAACATGTTCTGAAACAAATCTATTAAAAGCATCATACCGCAATACATATCGCTATCGCAAGAGGCTGCAATGTATATCGCAAAATGGATTTTAGGGCATATCGCCCATCCCTAGAACACACCATAAATTCCAAAGTATTTTTCGGTTGTATGCTACATCTCATGCACAGTGAGCATTTTTTCAAGGTGGGCAGTCTTTTATTTTTATTAACAAATAAATGAAGTATTACTTTTCATCAAACTATAATGGAATTGCTTCCAAAATGACATATTAACATAAGAGACATACAAGACAATAACATACAAAAGTGTTCGTAAAAGAACATTTTGAAGAATGGAAAGGGATAAAGAAATACATTTTATGAGGTACATATGTAGCACACTGTAAAAAAACTTTGCTGCCTTTAGTTTGTTGAATCAACCCATATTTACAAGTCATGTCAACTTCTTATTATTTATGTTGACAAGAGATGAGTTGCTACAACTTATAAAATGAAGTTGCCTTTTTAACTATATTTTATAAGTTATAACAACTCATCTTTAGTCAAGATAAATAATTGTAAATTAAAATTACTTGTAAATCTGAGTTGATTCAACAAAAATTAAAGGCAACAATTTTTTTTTTACAATGCAGCCACACTACATTAAACAAGAAGTTCTCGAAAATGTGTCATGGTTTTATTATTGATTCCTATTAAGGATTTTCCCACTGATTTATTTCTAGTAAAACAATTCAAAATTTGGTAACTTTTTTTTGCAATTTCTTTCAATGTAAGTGGTACTTGCCATGCAAAATGTAGAAATTCATAACATATTTAAAGTCCCAGTTAACCGGAAATTGCAATCAACTTACGTTGTGACGTATGAGTGCAATGATATAACGCAGTAATAGCACTAAAAAAATAAGGAAATTAGCAGGTGTGGCTTGTGTTTTTCACTGTGAATTTATTGGATCTCGAAAAGTAGGCATTTCATTTAGAAACTCACAGCAGACTGACAGTTGGAGGGGGCGGAGTTAATGGATGCTCCCAACCAAAACGTCTAGCTGACGCAATCAGTGAATGATCGGATGAGTCCGGAAGTACATTTTCAGATTTTGATTAACACACATTAAAAAAAGACTTACACGGATAAATTGTTTATAATAAACACTGCAATATTACGTTAAAAAATAAGAATTGTATGTTTTGATTATGGGGACTTTAAATATATTTTGCACAGTGACCGATTATTCCATTATCAGCATCTACCAATGGACCGCTCACATGCATGCACTGTTAGACATAACACAAGCATTCCCCAGCTTCAATACTCCGAGTAGCCGTTAGATTGATTCCTTTCTCTGTTATGAATTCATAGATGGAGATGCGTATTCAGGACCAGCAGTTGGCCCGCCAGCTCATGCGACTGCGTGGTGACATCCACAAACTCAAAGTCGAGCAGACATGTCACCTGCATCAGCGCATGCTCAATGATGCCACGTTTGGCCTGGAGGAACGTGACGAGCTTTCCGATCTTTTGTGTGATGGACCCGTCACTCCAGGATTTGGCCTCTCATCACCACTTCGTCTTATCGGTGTAACGAAGATGAACATCAACTCCAGACGGTTCTCACTTTGCTAGGGTACAAGTCGGTTTAACAATGCATGTAAAAAGATAGAGAGTACTAAAAAAAAGAGAGTATAAATAACCAATCATTGACGCAACAAGTAACATGAATTGTGAGAGAACGTCATGTGCCTGTTATTCTATGTACTTGTGCCAGTAAAACCACTTGTATTGGTCCAATAAACAAAGGATAATGTCTGAGCAATCACATACCTTAGATACAATCCTTGTTGTGGTGATAACATATCAACACTTCTGTTATATATCACTATGCCTTTAAACAGATATCTATATGGAGTAGATTAAGCAGTTACACTGTCAGAAAAAACTGTACCTCTTCTGTTGCAAGGGGGGTAATTTTACAGGTATACAAAACATAATACAATGTTGTACCTTTTGGAATACATTACTGTACCTTAAGGATTTATTGAAGATACAGTTAAATGTTTTGGTACAAAATTGGTCCTTAAAGGTACACAATATTGTAATACACAATATTATAATATAATATTGTACTCCAAAAGGTACAGCATTTAAATTTGTTGTATACCCATTAAGGTACATAAATGAACCTTGAGGGTACCTCCTCAAAGACAAAAAAGGTATTTTTGTCTTTACAAGCATTTAGTTTTACATTTGCTTTTCATTTAGCATTTCCACATAACTGAACTCTTGGACAAAATCTTTATATGGGACAAATCTTTATATGGAAAAATATACTGTATATAACTCAGATACAGCAAAATATACCTGGTAAATAATATAAATGCCTGCGCAAAGTTGTATGCTTATTGTATAACTGTGCCAATGCAGACCAAAATGGTATGGGACGTATTTTAAAGATTCTTATAATTGCATAGTGCAATAAGGATGTTATTTTCAGTTTATCTATGGGAACCTGCCCATGCCATTTTTAACAAAGTGGTTTTATACAAATTCACCAATGTAATCCTATAATAAAGCTTTTTAAGTACATTGCCGTCGAGTTGGTCTGTTAGTATGGAAGTCGAGAGTCATCATTTTGCTTTGTGTACATTGAGCTGATGCAGATCTCTAAATATGTAGCCAATTACTTTAATTGGTTCCATTTAGTGCAATCTGGGACTTTGAAACAGTGTCTTTGTAGCTCTGCGTTATTTAAACGGCATGTGCAGTAAACAAATGGTCCGACATATGTGCGCAAACACTACAATAAAGCAGGACGTGCCTATCTTATCTCTGGGTTTTTAGATGTCTGTTTGATAATCACAGCAGCGTAATATTATGGCTCATTTGATTTTGTTTATCTTGTTTAACCATTAAAGAGCTTTATAAAAGCAATTATATTTAATGGTGATAATATAATGAGTGAAAAACGCACAAAAACACCTCGGAGAAATGTAACTCTGCTTGTAAAATCCAGGTTAAAGTCTCAATCTAATGTTTTAGGAGATAAGGAGCATCAAAGTTGATTTCAATCTTTAACATGACCACTCAGTCAGTATTTGGGTCATTCTACAGAAACGTCCACTTTTGGTATGTCAAGATGTCTTAAAATGGATTTCTTTTTCTAACATTTAAACTTAGACCACATTATTAGATTACTCTTTGACATATGAGTACACACAAATGACAGCTTAATGATTTTTATTTTTTTGTGTGCATGTACTTAAAGACTGCATACAATTTTTTTCGTCACTAGTGTTTCCTACTTCTTTAGCAATATTAAAGGTGTTTATGAAATATTATTTATACATTTTTCAGCTTAATTCTTAAGTGTAGCAAATGCATTTAAAATGATCATCATGTCACATGTGAAAGATTGTATTTAATGTGAAATAAAAAAAAACTGTAACACCAGTGACACAACAAATCACCAGTCACTGGTGTTACTCATAAGGAAGGTAACACCAGTGACAATTTTCATGAAAACTGCATTTTACAAAATTGCTGCTGCAAAGTATCAAACCACATGTTGTCAATAATTGTATACTTACTAAATTACGTAGTTTAATCTATTTGTATTCTAGTTTTTTTTTTTTTTTTTTTTTGCAATTCCCAAACAATAAAGAAGGTCATACCAGTGACTTAAACTAATAGCTTCGTATGAAATCATGAGATAAATGAAAAGATTTCTGATAACTGAAAAGAGACAGTGGACTAACCACGGGCTTCTCTTCATAGATCTCCAGGAAAGTGAAAGAAGGAAATCAAGTGACGTCATCAGTGTGATGATTTTTATTTAAAGGAACAGTATGTAAGAAATTTATATTAATTAATCATAAAATGGCTCTTATATGTCACTATACATTAAGAAATAATTTTTATTTTAAATACTTATATCACTGACAACAGTGGTCAGGATATTGCTATTTAAAAAGTGGAGTTGCAGCCCTCAACTGATGTTTATGTTGTAATGTTGTGTATTGACCACCAGTTGTGTGATTGCAGTACCAGGTTTAGCCACAAGTTTTGTGATTGCAATACCAGTTTTGGCCACAATCCTACATACTGTTCCTTTAAAAATAAGAGCTTTTTTTGTAAAATGGTGACACCAGTGACACAACTCCAGGGGACCACTACTTTCATTATATATTTTATAATATTTATTTATCATTTTGTTTTTTAATGTAATTTACATCACATATTTGATAGTTATGGAAAAATTATTGTATTTTAAATTGAAGAAAACACTGTTTTTGATCTCAAAATAAAACATTTTCTCTCTGTACATGACTGTGGGGACGAGCCCTTCTGTGGTGCTTGGAATTTTCTAATTAATTATTAAAAATCAAATACTGCTAAATTGATGGCTCAAGGTGGTGTAATTGTTCAATTAACATATTGTTTCATTTTAAAACATAAAAATTGTAACCCTAAAGTGTTTTTCAAGTGTAATATTTCTGTAAAGGCTAGGGACAGAAAAATTGACATTTCTGTAGAATGACCCATTTAAAATATCAAGGTTATATGTTCACAGAATGTTGTTTACATTATGTAGGATGATTTTTTTTTTTTAAACCGTAAATCACAAAAATATCTAGGATTTCACAAGCAGGGTCACAAATGTCTTGCCATTCTCCTTCATTCTTTAAAGGATGGAGTGAAACCAGCTCTGGAACAAAAGCTGAATGGGGGTGTTTTCAACCAAAGACTTTCGGAAAGGTAATGTTTCACATCCCTTCCCAATAACACGGTTTCGCGCAGGGCCGAAACCTTAACAATCCTTATTTAGAGTACGCACTATAACATTACACAATATGCAAATTGTGTCACAATTAGCTCCAGAAAATCTTTTTTTACAAGACACCTGCCATTCTGAGCTATTGTCCGCCACACATTTCCTCTGAGACTTTATGTCTGTGCATCATTGTCTCCAATGCAGCTGTCTTGTCCTAATAACATCTAACATGACATACGCTCCCAGCTCCTTGTTAGCTCGGGTTCAGGGTACTGACCTATGGCACCCTTTGTGTGTCTCTACAGCAGTGTCTTTTGTCAGGTCGGGCTCCTTAGCTACAGTAAGGAATGAGGGTCTTAGGCATTCATGCATCCTGGAATCACAAGTATGTGCTTTGTGAATGTGGAGGCCAGACAGCAGCGTCTATCAGCAGCCAAGGTTTCTCTTTCTCCGCGTTACCTTCCAGAGCCAAGTTATAAATGAACAAGGCTGCTGAAGCCAATACTTTCTGCTTGAATACATTTCTGGCATGGTAATTTCAAGGATCGCCACTGGGAGAGGGTAATAAATAACAATGTAATTTTATGTAAAGGGTTTCCATGTGGTAATATTATTGCACTTATCTTATCTAAAACAAGACCTTCACTTGCAGGTCACTAGAAGAGTTCACTGGGCAGTGGTTCACTTGTTCTAGAGGAAATGTCCACTAATAAGGGAGAAGGACATCACTGTGGGATACATTTAATCCTCCTTATCGTTTCGTGATAACTGAGCAGGCTTATTCCTGTTAGGGATGCTGTTTAAGTAGTGCTATTTATGTTAATGAATCCTTTCCTAATTTTCTTGCAAATTAAACATGATGTTACATGAAAGTGATTTATAAACAAATAACATCACGCAGGGACAAACTTGATAAAGCATGTTAAGGATTAGGCTAATTATAGGGAATTATTATGCAGAAGGCTATGCAGTGCAATCTGTAATATTGCTGTGGAGTGCCACCTGCTGGTACACATCATGTTTACCTTATTGCTAGGAATTGAGGAGAGAAAATATTTTAGCTCGTTTAAGATGATTTACATAACACACGCTGTTTCTGCTTCTTTCATGTAAATCTTGAGAACCTGTAGAGTAGTATTGCATCCTTAATATATCCAAAGTGTCTTTAGTTTTATCAGTTTTATAAAAGACAAATCAGCTGTAGGCTACCGATTTTTACCAAATAAGCTCGAGCTCCTGACGTAGCGCGGTTGGAGCGAGTCACGAGCAAGCAACAGACAAAACATTATCCCACTATCTCTGGATAACATATGAGTGTGGTTTACATTTCATGCATATAAGCGCTGATTGACAGAAAAAACACAGACATTTAAAGCAGTTTTACTTACCGCCTGCGACCCATGACGTGGTTGGGACAGCCCCAATTCAATGAAATCCAGTGGTAAACAATCACACGCATAACCCGTAGAAACAATATCTATTGTTTTCATAATGTTGGGTTCTTTAGGAAGCTAAACAAGCTTAAATGTTCCTCACAACACCACCACACTTCTTTGGTGACAATAATTTCGTGTCAGCTCTTGGTGTGTGTGGGTGTGTGTGTGTGTGTGTGTGTGTGTGTGTGTGTGTGTGTGTGTGTGTGTGTGTGTGTGTGTGCGCGCGCGCGCGCGATTCCAGTTAAAGTGCCCATATATGGACTTTAACCCGCACTAAAATTGCCCATAAAATAAATAAAGCAAGATTCCATCTTTTATTTTTAAAAAAAACTTCCGAAACGTGTACAACCCTGGCGAAGTAAACTCTGTCATACGCCAACTGCTTGTTTGACGCTTTGCATATGTTTAGCATGAGGAATCAAACGCTTAAGCAGTGTTAATATATCAGAATGTGTGAAATAGCCTTAGACCCCCCCCCCAACTAAAAGATCACAATAAGAAGTCTTTGAATGGATGACTTAATTTTGAAATACCATCCCTGAATACACAAGCATCAAAAAGCATATTTTCATGCAACAAACAAAACGGTAACAAAATACAAATATGATAAACTAAATGGATAAAGACAAAGTGAAATTAGCCCATATTTCACTCAACCTTAAGCCATCTTAGGTGTATATGACTTTCTTCTTTCAGCAAAACAGTCAGAATTATATTAAATATAAATAATATCCTGGCTCTTTACAGCATCATAAAGGCAATTGATAGTGCCCCAAAGCACATCCATCCATCTAAAACTATTAACGGTTATTCCAGAGTCTTCCAAGGATCTCCCAAGACAAAGCGATGGATTTTTGTAAGGAAGCATTTATATTTTAAACCTTTGAATGTTCACAAAGAAGTTGAGGTCAGGTAAAAGGTTAACCTCTGACCCAACATAAAAAAAACTCCAAATAGGGCGGTCACAATGATTAAATAATCGTCTCATCGTGATTGTTTGACCTCATTGCGATGCTTTCAGATCACCGCAATGATTTCACATCTCTCTAAAAACACAAGAGAGAGCTGCAGCACCTGTATAAACGTGACCGTATCCGATGGCGCTCCTTAAAGGTGCTCTAAGCGAATTCATGTGTTTTAGACCATAAAACATTTTTGTTACATACAGCAAACAACATCTCACTATCTGCTTGCTTCCTGTCCGCTGATCAAACTGTAAAAAAATGCAATCTCTGTAGACAGCCTAGGCTCCACAAACTGCAATAATAACAAACTGGCCAAACCTATCACCAGAAACCATAACAAAGTATTCTAACCAATAAACGGCAAGAAGGATTTGGGGGTTGGGTTTGGGCGCGTTCATGAAAGCACGGAAGGGAGGGGGAGGAGTTAACTACGCTCCGTTTGCTTGAAAACACATTTCAAAAATCAACACAAAGATGCCTTTAACTGACAGTGTAACACGATACATTGCAAAGCCAATCACACTTTGATAAGCAGTATGAACTGCCAGGTAAAACATACATTTCCAAAACAGCAGTTCCAAATTTAGGGAAGTGAAGGATGCTATTCTTAAGGATCTGTAAGGAATGGATTTTTTGCAGCCAGTACAGACCTGTGGTCCAGTACTAATATGAACTTACAGGGTTCCCACAGGTCCTTGAAATCCTAAAAAGTTTGTGAATCTGGGGGAAAAATTCAAGGCCCTGGGAAGTTTTTAAAAATATACATGCATAGATACAGGTCATTGAAAGTGCTTGAATCTATTTTATGTAAGAAGTTTTCTGGGAAAAAAATTGTATTATTCCCTGTGTAGTGTAGGATAATATCACAAATTCTAGACTTTTTAAGCACACGTGCTGAACTGTTCGCTTTAAATGCTTATATCTTCTGTATGCGAATGTTGATTCATACTAAAATGCTTTTTTGCATAATTGTGTTTGATACATGAAAACGTTTCGGGTTACGTATGTAACTGTTGTCCCCTGAGAAGGGAACCAGACGCTGCGCCTCTCCTGCCATACTTCCTGCGTCGCTGTAATGCCGTCTTTGGCAATATTTCATATAGCGATATACTTCCTGGCCCCAATGTCACCCTGTCTTTGTTGGTAAGCCTCACCATTGGTTGAATTTGATTCAGACGCACTTACCCCTGTTCGGCTTCCCAAAGTGTCAATGCAGTGATGCAGTGCGAGTTCCCTCGAAAGGGAAAGTAATTGTCATAAACATCACAATTTATTAGACAATTAACCGTCAGCCAAAATTTTCATTTTGGGGTAAGCTATTCATTTAAGAGGAATAAAAAGTAAAGCCTGAGAAGTTAAGACATAATGTTAAGTATATTCCAAAGGAAACACTATAAGCACTGTGAAATGTTATAGGAAAGTGTTAAATCTGCTATTGTAAAAAACAAATCACATTTAGTTTCACTAGTAAATTTTTAAATGAGACATGGAGCCGTAAAAAAAATTAGGATTTAAGTGCTGCACTTTTTAATAAACTCATACTTCAGTCACGTTCTGTACAGATTACAGAATTACACTTCTTACATCCGTGTTGGATGATAAAATGAGCAGTTATTCTGCAAGGCACTGACCAATGTTAGATTGCTGAAATTAATGGTAAAACATGGATTTAATGCAGTGTTCAGAATATTGCATTCTTGATCAGTCAGACAACTGACATTGTCATATCCAAATTTTCCACGTTTTCAGTCAAAACCAAAAGTACATAGTGCTACATTTCCTACCTGAAGAAACCCACACGATAATAATAATAATAATAATAATTGGGTAAGTACAACCAATCCTGGCAAGAATAAAAATAAAGACTCTTATGCTCGAGAGTGAAAAATATGCTTATAACGTTATAAAAAAAGTGTAACAATAAACATTAACCAGATAATACATATATATATATAAAGGTCTAAAATGAACTCTATGGATCAGCACTTCAATAGGAGAGGAAATACACTGCATTTCCTTTCCATCGGGTTACAAACCAAATATTAGCATTTTAAAGGCATCCAGAACAAGAAGGTCACCTGGCAATGCTCCACACTCCAGGTAGAACGGACTTCTTCACGCTGATAAGACAATATATTTACCCCTAAAACCACGAACGTATTAAATTGATCTCAGATCAACTGGTCTCAGATCAGCATGAAAGAGCGACATCTACCAGCCCAACAGTCCTCATTAGTGGTAGCAGATACTGCCAATAAACTTAGGAATATATCTGCCGTCCACAGCAACAGATGATGCTCGTGCATATCACAGGTTATCAAATCTGAATGAACGTTGTGGTCATATGGCACAACACAAAGTGGTATCCATACAGTATCCAAGTACAGTATTGAAATCCAGCATTGTAAGATTTGATGGACAGCAATATGGACCGTGTGATTATATCAAGTGGTGATTGGCTTAAGCACACTAGAAGTCCCTGACATACTGCTGTGACATCAAGAAGATACACCGTCCTGGTCCATACTGCTTCCTAGCGCTTCAATGTCATTGCTTATGTCCGAAATCATGCGGTCCCATTCGTCGCCCTCGGAGGGTGCGGTTCCCTCGTCGGAGCCACCCGCAGCCCCGTTGCCGTTGGTGGTGGAGTCTGACGCAGAGCTGGCCGTGCGTCTGTAACGCCCGAAGCTGTCCGTTATAATGCCGCGACCATCCTTCACGCCGATGGTTTCCAGAAAGTTCTCAAAGTGCTGGCTGTCCTTCTCGGGAATGAAAGGCCTCAGTCCTAAAATAAACGTGGATTTAACAGATAAAGAGATTCTGAACAAGACTTTAAATTCAAGTGTTATTACCCAGTAAAGAGAGCCTTAAGTAACATTGCAAACTTACCAAGAAGGAGAAATTTCCTGCTATCTCCATACAGCTGCCGCAGGTTGATGCAGAACTCGTGGATGGACGCCCCATTTGTGTACTCGCGTAACAATGTGGCAAACTGCTGGATCTCCTGAGAGGACAACTTTGTCCTCAGCTATCACAGAGAAATGCAGGATGAACCGGAATGCATGATGAGCTCAGTTAGTGAAACCCTAAAACTAGAAGGGAAATATATTTGCCCTCCACACAAACAAAAACAAACACTCAGTGTGGTCATGTAGTCCTGTAGCAGTTCAGTAGTCGTTGTACTCAATTCACTTTCACTGACTGTTTCGGTTTGCGGCGAGGTGGGGGTGGAGGAAGGGGAGGGACATGAGGAGTGCCCCGCCTCTAGAGAACTTCGAAACGAACTGCAATTGCACAAAAAACACGGTTGGCCAACACAATGGGTAATGTGGCTTATTATAATAATGTCGAATATAAATAAAAGCAATACTTACATGTCAGCCTCCGTCTCGAACACTTCCTTCACATCTCGGCTGGAAGAGTCCTCTTTCATATGGCAAAAAATAGAGATATATTTCAAATGAATCCATGCTGATCTTGGTAAATTTAACAAAAACATTGCATTTAGTACATTTTCAGTCTTGGTACATAATAACGTATTGCGATAACATAACAGCAATAAGCATAAAAGGCCAATTCACACTGATCTATCAAACAACAACCAACATACTTATTTATAAAAAAGCAATAAGCCCCAAGAAGCAGTGGGTTACCAGTGCTACGCTTCGCGTCGTGCCTAACAACGCCCCTTAGCTGTTATAAAATGCACTGTAACCCCACTGCTTTGCGGGGCTTATTGCTTTTATAAAACGGTTACTTCATATTCATAACGTTAGCGGGATTTCATAAAATAAAACACAAATAAGTTGTAATTATATTAGTACAAATATTACTCTTCCGCCAAACAAAGTAGTTCCTCAGAATCAAGTGTGACTGAAACAGAGCGCAGTTCCCAACCAACACAGACGCAGCAAAGACACAATGAAAATATGATTTAAGACTGTGGTGTCAACATTCATCAAATATGCTTGGAAGCATTCTTAACTTTAACTCTTTCCCCGTCAGTGTTTTTTTTTCAGTGATACTTATGTAATGCGGTCTGAACCGTGGGTTTACCGGGGTATTTTATCACGGCTTAGAACGCGTTTCAACCAATCAGAATGAAGAACCAGAACTGCCCGTTTCATTATACATGTTTTTGTTGGGTCAGTGGGAATTACGCTTAAGGCACAAAAATTGTGTTTTGCATCACTTTTGTACTTCTTTTAAACCATTGGTTTAGTTTTCAGAGAATAAATACAGAAACACGCTTGCGTCTTTGTGCCACAAAGGACTAAAATCGTTCCAAAGAAAGCAGTCTGTCTGCCGAAGTCAATTTCTGCCGAGGCAAATAGAAATTATCTCTCTGCTTGCAGTGCGCCAGTCCCGCTTGTTGCCAATGTAAGCGAGCATTCACAGACACACCATCAAGCAGCAGTTCACTCCCATCATTTATAACGATAACATTCAGCAGTGAATCAGAAAACAGTGTTCACATCATCCAAAATAACCAAGTGACAGCCCAAAAGTGCTAGTGTGAAACTGACTGAAATCTGCACCGCAAGAAATTTGGTCGAGTCTTGCAGCACTCCAGGACTGCAGCTAACATCCACAGTGACTCAAAAAGGAAAACATGAAGTTTTTCACTCACCGCTACACATAGAAATATGCCTGGTGGGGGTTGTGGCTCCATCAAAGATGGCCCTGTCCAGGAAGTCAATGGTTGACTCCGTGTAGACGATCTGGAAGACTTGACTGAGGAGAAGACAGAGCTCTTCTGCTGCCGCCTGTGAAACCAATGCTCATATCAATAATCACACCACTGCCATTTTAGTGCATCTGAGGTAACACTATATTACCAGCAAACCTCAGAAAAGTCGTCACTTCAGCTTTTTTAATACAAGGCCTTAACCCTTTAACTGCCTGCTCGACCAAATGGTTGAGTACATTTTGAGCCTCTATATTTTATTGAGAGGAGTACCTAACTTAACTCAAGCTGAGTTTGCCATCTCTACCATCTGGCTGAGGTATGTTATGCCAAAAAAATCCATTAGATGTCAGCGTGTCAATCAACAGCACTTGTCACAACACATCTTCTAAGATAGATGTCAGAGAGAAAGAAATCACTCCTGCCATGTTAACTGTTCTTGTTGAAATTTTTCAAAGTAAACATATTTTTTTGACATATTACACTTTAAGAGTCCTAACTTTACAAATTATGTTACTTGGTGTCATGAAAAAAACGTGCGTATGTTTTTAATAATTTTTCAAATCGTGCTCAGCCAAACGGTTGATTTGTCACTTTATGGAAGATGTAGAAAAGCTAAGGTAAGGAAAATATCATTGTCAATTATATAATCAAAAATTACTTTTTGAATGATGTTTTATATTGTTTGAAGGATTGTTTCTAGTGTTGGCTTACTCTACACAGCATTGCTGGTTTACAAAGAAATGATCATTTATCTAAAAAAAAATTAAGAAAAAAAATCCTGTTGCACTACCACACTTGACAGTGTGTTTCTTGAATCATAAAAGCCTAAAATGACATTGTATTAATATATTTTGCCTTCTTTTATTTTAGGTTTTGAATGCAGAAAGAATGTAATGTCTTTATTTGTGTTACTTTTAGTTACTTACTTTTTTATTGTTAAAAAAACATTTAATTTCCTGTGTTAAAATGAAAACCTGAAATATTTTTATATTTTATACTTCAATAAGCATAAAAGTAAAACAATTTTATTTTGATTATGTTTTTAAATAAATTAGTATTACGGGTTGTGCACACCAAAACTTTTAAACTTGGCTGAAAACGCCTCAATTGCCAGCTGTTTTTTTCAGCTGAGCGCCAGCTTTCTTCAGCCGAGCACTTTTGTAGCTGTGATACTTGAGCTGTGAGCCGGTTGGTTGTTGTGATACTTGTCCCGCCCCTCCTCCACTGTGATTGGACGGCCTTGTGAGAACTGACATTGATGAGCGGAGCTTTTCACCCAAAGTTGAATCTCTTTCAACTCTTGATGGTCGGCGGCCAGCGTGAAAAGAACCGCTAACTGCTGGCTTATTTTTAAAAAAATCAGAGCTTCCATTGGAAACATGCGCCGGCCACGGGCGTAAAAGCTTTGGTGTGCACGCCCCCTTATGCTGCGTTCACACCTGCCGTGGTAGAGGCATCAAGCGCGAGTGATTTCAATATTAAGTCAATGTGAAGATGCGTTGAAGCGCATCTGGAGGTACCGTGGCGTGAATGAGGCGCTTAGCGCGGCGGGGTAGACGCGATTCCGTCTCGTTTGCGCAAATTGAGCGTTGCCACGGGAAACGCACAAGTTAAAAATTTGGAACTTTGGCGGAAAAACGCGCCACGTTGACCAATTAGGAGCTTGCTCTAGTAGTGACGTGATTACAGGAAGCGAGCGGAGTCGTAGAAGCCCCTCCCATGACGCAAATTTCCGCGTGAATGTATCGATGACTAGCGCGCGAATGAAGCAAGTAAACTCAAAATGTTCAAGCGGCAAACTAGACGCAGTAGACGCAAATTTGGCTGGTGTGAACCCAGTTATAGTTCATATTTTCTGATTTCAATAGTACGTGTATGAATTCCTTTAAAGGGATAGTTCGGCCAAAAACGATATTAAACCCATGATTTACTCACCCCCAAGCTGTCCGAGTTGCATATGTCCATCGTTTTTCAGACAAACACATTTTCGGATATTTTAGAAAATATTTTAGATATTTCTGTTCATTAAATGTTATGTTACGGGGTCCAGCAATAGTCCACGACCTTCAAGTCCAAAAAAGTGCGTCCATCCTTCACAAATTAAATCCAAACGGCTCCAGGATGATAAACAAAGGTCTTCTGTGGGTAATCCGTGCGGTGTTTTTGTAGAAATATCCATATTTAAAATGTTATTAACTTTATAAACTAGCTTCCGGGAGCGCCGCCATTTTGGAGTGATGCGCATTCAGGATGAGAGCTTACGCAGCGTACAGAGTTTCTCTGCTGCTGCTCTGTGCCCCCGCCCTCCGAATTTGTCATACGTCACTAAGAAAAGTGCGTACACTACGCTAATCCTCTCTCCTGAGTCTAAGATGGCGGCGCTACCGGAAGCTAGTTTATAAAGTTAATAACATTTTAAATATGGATATTTCTACAAAAACACCGCTGAGCCTCTGAGCGGCCTTCAGGCCTCCGAGTCCGAAGTCATGTCCTCATGAGGCAGCGAGGCCACAAGTCCTCACAGTCCTCACTGCCTTGAGTTTTCGGACGTAGCCAGTGTTGTGGACAAATGCGGAAATATGCGCTTGCTTATGGACTTATGGATATCTCTGTACCGTCGGCCGCTGGTTGTGTCAGCTCCTGTAAGCGTACGGGCCAACCAAACGACCCAAGAAGAGTTTGGAACAAAACGAGGGAGGATCAATTTGGTGTTGCATTATCTGGATAGAGAGAGCTTCACGACAACATTTAACTAGACCGAGATTCTGATCCTGCTTGTGTTTTACGCGATGGGTGAGTTGTTTTGATTCGTAACCTTTCAAAAAACGTATGCTATTATATTGATGACAACATTACTGTAATCAGCGCGTCTTCCCGCAGACGATATGCACATCAAAGGTATTGTGAGATTCTGATCCTGCTTGTGTTTTACGCGATGGGTGAGTTGTTTTGATTCGTAACCCTTCAAAAAACGTATGATATTATATTGATCACAACATTAGTGTGTAGACTGTAATCAGCGCGTCTTCCCGCGGACGATATGCACATCAAAAGGTATTGTACAGCAATATAAATGGTCATTTTAAGACACTTCACAATAAGATTTGTACTGTCAATACATTATGTGAAAAATCATTGTAAGTTGAAAACTTAATTCTGAGCTGTGTTTACCATCGAATTTGGACTAATACTGTAATATCAAAATGACTAACAATTTCGTTTTGAACATCACATATAAACTTACATAATGAAATAAACGATGTCATCAAACGCAACATTTATAAGACTTGATTACCTTATCCATCAACGTGATTTCTCGTTCTCGTCTGATTGATTGCTAAAGTTAAAGACTACAAATCCCATAACTCCACGCTGCTTCAGAGCGTCAGTAAACAACATCATTGTTTTTGTTTGATCTGGCGCCATCTTTCGGCACATAAATACAAATTGTATCTTTAATGTCTTTTTTTCATCATGTCATACACACAAATTGTAGTGAAACTACAATTGTATTTATTAACAAATCAATTTACATATACATATATAGCTATGGCTAACCCTATCCTACTCATGTTACACACATACTCATAATGGCCCTCTTACAGTTTCAAAAAAATTAAAGCCTACCTTGTTATCGACAGCAAGCACAAGCAAGCAGCAGACCTCCACTAACACAGCCCCAGTCTCTGATAGAGAGCTCAGAGTTGGAGACTTTGACATCTCTGTACTGTGACATGGAGAACCTCCAGGCTCCTGAGCTACAAACACAACAACACAACTTATTTAGCATAACCATGCCCTGTTTTGTTAAGTTTTTTGTGTAGCAAATACAGCACACCGTAACAATACACTGTTGGTGAATCATATGATGTACCCGTTTTAAGCACCACTAGGTGGAGTGAGTCATCTCTGATGTAAGACACGGCCGCGATGTCGTGTATGGGAACGCGAAGAATAATGTCCTCTCCGTCACGCCACACGAGCTTCACATTGTATGCAGATAGACTGACAACAGCGTCCTGCTCTGATGTCAGCTGTCCTGCCAACTGATGAGACTTCTGCAAATGATGAAAGAGACAACAGTGGTTTATTTAAGAAATGTACGCTGCATATTGGTCAAGCCATCTACTTAAAAAGCTCATTTAGACCATTACACAACTATAAATGAGACCAAACCAACATATTACGTTATTCACATCAACTAAATAAGATGGCACAATCTCAGACAGGACAGGCTTACCCTGGCATTGTCGATAAGTTGCAGAACTTCTGTGCGACTGGAAGGATTGAGATATCCAGGAACTGAAGTTAGCTGTCCTAGATACTAAAATAAGAACAAGAACAGAAATAATGTTTAACTTTACATATAGTCATTCTAGAACCTGAGGTCGCTTTACAATGCATGATCAACAGCAGCATGATACGCAAAGAAAGCAAGATAATGTTCGGCAGGAACGTTATTTTGCAATTTGTGCCCACGGTTCAGCTCGGATGCGATTCGCGGATTAATATGCAGATTTAAATAGAGAAAATTTATAATTTACACCTGTTTCAAAGGCTTGCAAATGTTAACACTCAAGTGATTTTAAACAATTTATTTAACCACAAAAAGGCACTAAAGTGAGCAGTTTTCTGTACGCACAGATGCACATGCGGTTGAATGTGTCTGGTGTAGCAGCAGATCCTGTTCCCCTTGGGATGTCTGTTCCCCTTCTCGCTTTTTGTACGCCCAGCTGTTTTGTCTTAATATTTATTTTATAGTTTTAATTGTTGTGAGCTGTATTAGTTTTTACAAACACTGTACATATGCTATACCATACTAAAAAAACAACACACGCAGCTATTCTTAGGTGCCTGCGCATGCACTGTGATCAGAAACGCTTTATCGACTGGAGGGTAGGGTTGTGCCGATAGACGATAGTATCGTGTATCGACAATCTTCAGACATATCGCCAATGGCAGGCTTTCATGGCGATAGTCATGACAATAGTTGGCGAATGGTTATTATTATTATTATTATCATCATAGTTTTATATTAACACCGACAATGCATGCTTTTCCTCACATGAGGGTTTGTGGGCTTCACTTTACGCGGAGAGCTTGTAAAGAGAGAATTCCTTCTTGCACGTACCTGCACTTAATGCGCGCATCTTGGTCTCCTTCTACCACTAAATCCAGCGCGCCGTGTCATGAGCAGCTGCGCTTCTCTCTGTCTCACGTGCACGCGCTCTCACGTCTGTCCGAAGTCTAAACATAAACTAAAGTAGTAATCCTTATTTCTTCAGTTTATTGCGTTTCAGGCGAGCTGATGCAAACTTTACTTTTTGTTTAAAATATGACCTGCTGCATATAAGCGCCTCTCTCTCACTCTCGCCTACGTGCAGAGAGATGCGCTCGGTCCGAAGTCAGATCACTAGGTATTAATCCTGTTTATGATATGCATTTCAATGAGTTGTAGCAACACGTCCCTCGTGTTTAATATATGATTGTGTTTAAAATATGATCGCGTTCCGCTGGACCGATGCGTTTAAAAAGGCACCTCATGAGAGCACCACTGCTTGACATGTGTAGCCCTCTGTAACAGCACTAAACCAATGCATTGAATTGTTTGTATGTGCGCGCACGTGTGTGAGCGTGCGCAGATGCATGTTTTTACAGTTATTAAGTAATCATGACAGGGTTTTAATGACGCGCTCGCATTAATGGCCGCAGTTTTAAGAAGGTTGCGGTCATGACGGTGTTGCTCTTGTTTTTTTTTGTCCACCCATCAAGTGACTTGTTATAATGAGTAAAAAATTAACAAATTTAAAAAATGAGTAAACTACTGCCCGCCCCCCGATAATAGCGTGTATCGCCGATCTCACAGGCTGACGATAGGACGATCTAAAAATAGGGCATATCGCCCAACACTACTGGAGGGGAAACAGACATTCCGTTTGTTTACATGACAGTGGCATTTTGGGAAACGCAAACTTTTGAAAACAGGTTTCAAAGTGCAAGTTTTGAAAATGTTGGGTTACCGTTTCCATGTAAATGACAAAACCAAAAATCTGTGAAAACTGTCGTCGGGCGTATGCGTTTTATGCGTTGTTCAGTCTACATGTACTTGACAACCATAACAACATTGGCAGACCTACAGGACTGTATTTGTGCTGCTTAAGATATTGCGTTTATTAACAATTCTTTGTTAACACTTTGCCACTTTACAGTTCAGTGTCACTTGTAGTGACTGCCCTCATGTCCAACCAAACAAAATAGCTTGATGCTTCTGCCATCTTGATTGTTTGTATTATCGCGCTATACGAGAATGCGTATGTGTGCTGGTGCGTAGTTATTTACAAACTTACTTCGCTAACTACTGGCCTGGCACACATATGGCGCTTTTCCATTGCATAGTACCCCACGGTTTAGGTCGGGTCAGCTCACTTTAGCTTAGTTAGCTTTTTCATCAAGTTTAGAAAACTTCAGAGTGAGGGGTTATAGGCGTGTCGTTATATTTGCGCTGCCTACTGCTGTGACATCATACAAGTGAGAGTGTTGTTGGAATGCTATACATCCCCATACATTCACTTATTTCTGGAAAATAAGTCTGGAAGAACACTGTTATGGTGTTCCTGATTGTCAACCTGTGGATGTTTTTCATCGCTTAAAGGAAGTTTGGGAATTTACAGCAAAGCACATATGACAACAGGTTTACTCGAGACAGCGCAAGCTAGCACGAAGGTAAAGCTAATCTTTAACATTATGACGCTGATAGTGACGATTCTCTCAGACCAATCAGTTATCTACAGTGTTTTTGCATCACGTTTTGGTATCAGCTCAGGTCGCTTGGAACCCCAAACGAGGCGGTACTAAAAAAAGTACTACATACTGCACGCAGTGGAAGAGCCCCCAAAAGTAAGCTGACCCAAACCAACCTGGGGGGTACTATGCAACAGAAAAGCACCAAAAGTTAAGTGTTTTTAGTTATATTTGCTAATCTGTGTAAACGGGGACAGTTTTGACAACGTTGTAGTGTGTGCGTGAAATTGCAAAGGAATAACAGTTTCATTTCAGTCGTTAGGTGTTACAGCTTTATTTATAAATGTATCTAAAGTGTTTTATTATTTTATTTGTGTTTTTCAGACAAATGATTAAATCTCCACACAAAAAACAAACCATGAATAAGAAGGAGATTAATATACCTTAACTTCTTTTTCGATATAGTCGTTAAGCAGGATGTCTGGGTCGATGCGGTGGTCCGGAACGGAAAGAGCGAACGTGTGGAGGGCTCTGCGCTCTGTGGACTTCTCCGAAGCCTTCTTATCTCTTCCCTTCTCTCCTTTCAGAAACACCCGCTTGAACGGAGACACAATACCTGGCTGAAGAGAAAGAGGAAACCATGTCACGACTAGAGGAACACACCAACAACATGATCATAACTTAATGCATTTAGTAATTTTCACAAAAAAAAATTATTATGTTCTGTAGAAATGGCACATTTAATCCATACTGAATTTCCACTAGTAAGTCTGTAATTCAGTGATTTGTGCTGACGAAGCAAAAAGTTACCACAACAATCTCAAGCCAGTGAACACATCAGTTGCATTTACACTGACAAGACAAGTTCTGTAACGTGCGGTTTGTTTAACATCCACATCTTGTTCAAACAGAACTAAAATGCAATGCCCTTCCTCTTACCACTGACTAAAACATTAAACAAGAAAATGTGACCTTGTCAGTGAAAACCCAGCTAAAGTTGTGATTAAATGTTTTACATAAATCATTTTAGATTATGTAAAGGGCATAATCTAGCAAACTGGTGCAAAATTCTGTACTACTAGGACATATTTAACAACGAGGAACTACCAAAATAATTATGCGATGTCAAGTCTGTTAATACAAACTAGTCTAGTATGAAAATCATCATTCTGTGAAAATATAACCTTGATATCTTTAATACTGACTGACTAAGGTCATGTCAACGATTGAATTCTATGTGAAATCAGTGACTAAAATCAATTTTTGAGGCTCCAAATCTCATGATTAGATTATGAGACTGGATTTCACAAATAATCAACTAGTCTCTGCTCTACATTAACTTGTCTTGGGGGCTTTTTACAAAACCATACACTTCTCCGAAAGAAAATATGTGGAACATTTCTGGACAAAAAGGCTGCGATTTGCCGTGTGGGAAACCCCACTACTAATGTTAGCATGCAGAATAAGGTTTAAAATCGGAGGCGACCAAATGTTTAGACAACCACACTGTTTTTCAAAGTCCAAGTATTCGTAATAATGACCTGCACATTTAAAATAAGAATCTTGGTTTTCCGCAGACAAAAAGAATACCCTACCTCTGTCTCCATGACCGGCCACTACAGCAACACAATGACAACAGGCAACGCTCGGCAGCTGTCCTTTACAACAGACTACTTGTCTACTCTTTCAAGATCAGTCCAAAGCAACAGGTCGCATGTGGCTCGTGACAAATGAGAGCAGCCAGCTCCCTCCAAACAGAAAGAGAAACCACACCCCACGACAAACACGCGTCCTACCACACAAACGCTCACATTCTCAAACTACTTCATGTAGTCAGGAAGAACAGAAACCACCACTTCCTGTGATGAAACACCCAAACAAACATAAAAATGAATGCAGATCTGCTTTAGGTTCCCATTAATGACATTTTGCTTAAATGGAGGCTTTGTGAAAATATGGATTGTATATATGTGTGTGTGCGTACATGGCAAAATAGCAAGCTGGTGCAAAATACTGTTAAGTAGGACATATGTTTCAAAAAAGAGGAACTACCAAAATACTTATGTCTTATATAGAACTAGTCTAGTCTAAAAATCTACAAACGCAGACATTTAAAATTCTGCAAAAGTTTACATATTGTCTGAGATAAGCTTAACATGCACTTGCTTAATTATTGAAGAGGCAAGGAAAGATACACTAAAGGTACATAATTATTTTATGAGTCTGTCCCTCTGAAATTTCAGAAAACAACTCCACTGGTGACCATCACCGGGACTAAACAGAAATTGTAAAGTCATATTTGTTTATTATAGGTTACCAAGGTAGAGATTGTCTTGACAGACGTTTTTTCAATTAGTTAAAACATTAAGTTATATATATTCTAACTAATAAATAAAAAAAGAAAATCACTTCAGCATTTGAAATAGTTGTTTTAACGAACTTTGAGCAGGTCATTCTCAAAGTTTTCGGATTTCTGTCCAACTCAAATTACACACAAATTCTTTCTAAGCAGAGGAACTATATTTTTATGGCGTAATAGCACTTTTGGGAGTACATCGACTCGCCTGAAAAATCCGCTCCCCTTCTCACTCTCATAATGGGAGAGGGAGGGTGTTACTGCGCAGAGTCGAAGTACTCCCATAAGTGCTATTACGCCATAAAATATAGTTCCTCTTTTAAATCCGCTTAGCAAAGCGCTACGTTTTATTTTGTAACACCAAACTTACTCGTATAACTACTCGTCTTTAATAGGAAAAACGTTGATGTGTTTGGTCACTTCTAACTTTATCTCTAAATGGTAGCATTGAATGAATGGGGCTAAGCTTAATGCTATCGAAGCGTCGCAGCGCGCTCCAGCTCTTACGTGCACGCACACAGATGATAGAGGGATGTATCAACAATTCTTAGTTAAGGCAATAACATATTTTAATATTGAAAATGAGTAGACTATTCCTTTAACACGCAGTTTTCTTTATCTGCACGTTTTCTGTGAGGTGTACCGTCCCAAATCCATATAAAGCAAAGATGCGTCTTCTTTCACTTTTTAGTTTCGTTTTAAAAAGCATTCAGAAATTATAGAAAAATAGACCGCAGGACTTTCTTGATGTTAAAATAATTATTAAGAGAGATAAAGTTCGGGATCTGATTGATGTTAAAAGAGTTATTAAGAGTGACAAGGCTCAAAAGCGATGTCTGACGCAGACATCTGAAGCGCATGCACACAAACGCGCGAGTGCGTAACACTTTGTGCTATTTATATGCATCTTCAGGAGACTGGCCTCGATATATATAGACATCTAACACAAAATTACAGGTTTAAAAATATCTGTTTTGACAAGAATTCACGCAGGTATGACCTATAATCTGTTATATCTGAAGTGAATGTTTGGTTAACTGTTAAGGAAAAGTATCTGTTGTGTCATTTATATTAAACCCTTGCATTATCCTACAGTCTTAAAGTGGTCTGTGTCTCAATGTCAGAATTAAACAATAAAAAAACCATATATGTATATTGATATTGTTTTTGCTCTGCATTAACAGGTATAGTTCTGTCATGCTTTGTCAGATTCCAACAATTGTTCCAATTGTTTTTAAGTTTTTTAATAGAGAATGTTAAAATATAAATGACACATTTTTGAAAATTTGCTCATCCCAACTGAATTTGCCAGCACAGGTCACAAATGATGCAGCAGCAAACAGAAATGGAGAAAGAACAAAGTCTTCTAAAGGCAAAAACATTTATAAAACTATGGCTGATGGTTTTGTTTAAAATGTAAACAGGCTGTTGTAGACATATATTTGCATATAGTATTATCCAAATCCAAGCTGATTAGAGCATTAAAAACTTAAAAAGTGTTACGTTTAGGTAAATTTAGAACAGATAAAAATATGTGATTCATTTGCATTTAATCGCGAGTTAACTCATGAAATCATGCGATTAATCGCGATTAAATATTTTAATCTATTGACAGCCCTTATATACATACACACACACACACACACACACACACACACACACAAACACACACATGTATAATTTTAAGAAAAAATATATATATTTATATATTAAGTATTTATATTTATATATAATATAAATTATACATAAATACACATGTAAACATTTCTTATATACATGCATGTGTGTGCATTTATCTATACAAAGTTATTATACACAGTTCACACATATATATGGTGTAAACAAAAGCTTTTATTCTGCTATAGATTAATCGCAAATAATCGTTATGCATCCCTACCTGTAACAACTTGTGATTCACGACAGTGAGTACCAAATTATTAGAAAAGCAGAAAAAATGACTTTGAACACCAGATGTACCAGATATAATCACGCTATGATTTTCTCTCTTCAGCTGAAAATTAAGTTTAGATTAATAAAATATCTGTCACTCTATATCCATATGAACTGTATGTAGCTTTAAAATGCACATCCATCCAAAGTAATCCAAACGACTATTGTCAGCCATAGACTGTAATCGACTCAAAGGCCCCATCCTGTGGCCAATTAGGTGAACATCTTATGTTTTCAGTTCACATCATAACAAGAAATCTCCTACATTCTAGACGATATAAGAAAACAGAAACACACCATACACGCTTTTACTGCAGTTACAAATGGCTGTCAGTTCAACTCCTGAAAAATCCCACAAAAAGTGTGTTTAATTTCAGCTCATGACAAAAGATGAGCTAAATTTAGACTCTGGGAAAGCAGTAATGAGTTTCAATGTTGGTTAAACACAGACAGACGCAGGGGGCGTCACATCCTGTCTGAAACTTTAAAGGGTCCAACCCTAGCTCTTAATCTTCCAGTGTATGAGAAAAAAATCTCCATAAGAAAAACACGACAAAAGACTGAGGTGATCAAAATGTTACATTAGAAAACGGTGTAATGCTGCCTCCCCGCTAATCCAAGGAAATATACTAACTTAAT
Source organism: Misgurnus anguillicaudatus (assembly GCF_027580225.2). Taxonomy (NCBI): domain Eukaryota; kingdom Metazoa; phylum Chordata; class Actinopteri; order Cypriniformes; family Cobitidae; genus Misgurnus; species Misgurnus anguillicaudatus. The sequence continues at coordinate 15,210,157 of NC_073354.2, forward strand.
CAGCTTTGACTATTAATAATAAAGCTAACAAGCCACTAGGGAAATTTTAAAATAGTTTTATTTTAGTAACGTGTGTTAACCATGTTTACTTGCGGATTATCATTTGCATAACATAGTTTTAATACTGATATCATAAACTATTGTTTTTCATAGGTAATGAATAGTACATTTGTGGTTACAATAGTTTTTACAACAAATATTATAGTTAACTGTACCTGTAATAAACCCATAGTTATATTTCGTTAAGGAGATGTGTGACAATCACATTAAAATGACATGCTGAGATTCAACGATCAGTTTTTTCTTACTTTGGTTTAGAAGGTAAATGGGTGTACCAATCAAATTACGAGAGAACATATATTTCTAGACATTTTAAGTGATATAAATACCACAATGGTGAGAGTTTTCGGGGGCTCGTTAAGCTGTTGACTCGTAGCTAGGCCAATACTTTACAGTTACTCACTTTGCATATCAAGTTCACGTACGGTCCCACTGCTGAACAGTGCGCTAGGGGTAACTTACCTTTTTGACTTTCTTTACATCATCCTCCATCTCTGCGTACAGATGCTCTTCATTTTAACTTAATTTGTTCAGGAGCAACGTCCACGGGTTCAGTGCCATCTGCCTCATACACGTCAACGGTGGCGCTTTACCAACCTAAACTAAACAAACCGCCCCGGCACAAAACACACTCACACACAAATCCATATCACGCGTCCGTGGATCACAGACAAGCCACTCACTTTTGTTAAAGCGCCCCAAACACGGACTTATTTAGAAGTGGAAAGAGACGGACCAAGTACGATAAAATAAAACAAAAACAGCTGCAAACTTTTCAATAGTGCCGCCATTTTGGGCGTAGGATGTATACCCAGAGTGCTTTGCGAGACCGAAAACCTCACAAGTAACGTTAGCCTACAAACAAACAATCTCCTTTAAAAAATAATAATAATCTTCTTAAATGCTGAATATCGTCTTTATATAGTAACATGTTATTAAATATGTTATGTACTAGCAGCTTATTCATTTACAAATATGAAAATTAAAATGGTTATGATTAAAGTAAACATAATAAAACCAAAGTAACAAAGTTTAATTATGATATTATTTTAAGAAAAATAGCCAGTAAATTAAATAATAATATATGCCACAAATATGGTACTTTTACTATAGTGTAATAAAGCCAATATGGCAACTAACATAAAATAATTATTACAGTCAATTTCATTTTATTTAATCGTACTAAATAGTGGATCTGGTTTAAGATACTGGCTGTGTCTCAATCAGGCAGCTCCCTTGTTCAGTAGTCAGGGCACTAATCAGGGAGCCTGTAATTTTAAGGGCTGCCTCAAACGCAAAATCTTGCAAGTGCACTGGAACGTTCGTTCTCTAAAATTCCCACAATGCAACGCAAAAACCAGTGAGCATCAGTGGTCCAGTTCACTTACTGGAAATCACGTGACCCTTTCTGATCGAGACATACTGTCAGATAGACCTACAATGTTTATTTTATAACTTATTTTATAACTTTAACTTCAGCCTAAAAGGATGGGACAAAAATTGTTATTTCTTTGGTATTATCTCATTATGAATCTACCTGTTCAGTACATTTATTTGGTGGATATGTAATTAAAGCAGTGGTTCTCAAACTAGGGGGCGTGAGGTGGTGCCAGGGGTGCTGACATTTTTTTTTAAGATTAATTCATCATAAATTCTGTGCAATTAAACCTCAGACAAATAAGGCTACTAACCAACAATACTTAATAACGTTTTTTTCCAAATTCTAAGTTTGAGATTGTTTTATGTCATGAATTTTCTATTGGGAGGGTGCCAAACGATGCAATCTACACGTAGGGGGATTGGGGGGGACGCACACCAAAAAGTTTGAGAACCATTGAATTAAAGCAATTTGATAATAAAAGAATTATAATAATGTAATATCTTTATTAAACAACAATTTGTTACTCTGGGAAATCTATCTCTATCATATCAATCAGTATACATTCACATACACATCTGAACATATACATTACCACTTTTGATCTGTCGCTGGGCAAATTGTGCATAAACGTAAAGCATACAATTTTGTATAGGTACTCACTTTCAAATACTATACTTATTTTTCCAGTCTTCAGAGATGAACAGTCTCATATATAAGATGCAGATATAGATCTACAGTAAGGCTCACATTTTCTTTTTTCAATATGATATCCTCTTTATCGTCTAAAAACCAAAGTTTACAAAAACAACATTAGCACCATATGTTGTAAGTATTACTAATATTTTCCCCAAAAAATAAGATCTTATGCATTACTGGACATCAGTGTTGTTTTCAAATAATGGCAATCAAACCAAACAATTGACTTTCATTTGTATTTGACCACATCAAATAAATATTTTTTTTCCAACATAAGTAATGAGTACAGTCAGTTAAGAAAAGAAATGTTACAACTAGTATCAAATAATTTACTTAATACCATTGTGCCCTCTTTCTTAAATATCCCATGTAAGAAATACAATGACAATCTAACACAGTCTGTTTTAACAGATATATTACCTGTCTCCAACAGCATGAATAATCACTCTAAAATCAGCAGCAATTCATCTGACAACCATATAAGATCATATTCCACCAAAATATATAACCAGAGCTACAATAACAGAAGAAATACATACAGTTTCAGGACATAGAGATGACAGGAATATACAACACATCGATCACCTTCTAAAATGTTCAGCAATTCCTTTTATCAGAACTACTTTTATGCCCGTGAATGGATGTCAAAATGATGCATTTTTATCTTTTTTCTCCAATAAGAAAACCTAGTGCAGATTTAAAACATCCGTACATTATTAAAACATAAAAGATACATAAAATAAACCAAATCTGGGGAAGAAGCAAACATTATACATATTTTCTGCACCAATGCTTCTTTGTGCAACTTAAAACATAATACAGTAAATGGCACCATATTTTCGAGAACATTGTTTGGCTGTAAACTGTGTTGAGGTGCTTGTTTTTCCAAAGAGGAAAGTGTCCGTGAGTCAGGTCTTTCAGATGGTGGCCCTGCTTAGTGGGCTACAACGTTGAGTCCTGCAGTCCACATTCAGTGGTAGCACCTTAAGGAAATGTTAAAAGCACCAGGTCAAGAAACAAAAATGCACCGTTTTGTTTTGTCATCAGAACATTTGGCTCTGTGTTAATAACGACAATTATGTGGACCACTGCACAGGTCAAAACCTAACTGAATGCAATGAGCACGCAAAAGAACCCTGGAACCACGAGTGGAGCGTTGCATTGAAGAAAACATGCAAGTGTGTGCTGGAGGGATCACTATAGGATGCATTTTGTGGGCATGCTAAGAATCCAAAAGATGTATTTAAGCAGTCTGAAGATGGTTAGCACTATAGGCCTTCAAAAAGACATATACTCCAGTGTGTCCAATGCCATCTCAGATTTAGGTTCAAATGGTTTACCCAGTAAGCACCACTTTTATTCTTATTGGTCTACACACATTTTTTTCTTTTTTTCCCCATTTTTGCAGGCAAAAATCCATTTGGCTAGACATTTTTTGTTCACAAGACAAACGACAGAGAGAAAAGATTAACTTGTTGGCACTACAGCTCATTCATTTTGCAAGACAGAGGAAGGCATAGACAGAAGTACATTAACAATCAAATAAATTGCTAACTTCATCGTAACTGTCCTCTAAAACCCAAACAAACCAATTTTTAAATCAATATACTGGACAACATAATCTCATGTCAATATGTATCTACTTTACAAACTGGCCAATTCATATGAATTCGTATAATCTTACACGGTTTTTGTGCAATCTGCTATCTCCTCTGTGATGTTGGGGTCAGTACGTTTCTATTCAATTCACATCATACAAATTCATACGACATTGCCACCGCGTAAAATAGGTACGTTTTCCAGTGAGACCAGGTTGGACTACATCATTCCCTTTTGAATCCAAAAAATTTAGTCACATGTAACCGGTCAAAATGGGGAGTTCAAATGCAAAACCCTTTAAGTGCACCTGACATGTTTTCTTGTAAATGAGCATTTTTATCAGGCTCATGTTTAGTTAGTTCACTTTGAAAACGTTATTAGTCATAAAGCCATTGGTATTTAAAAGCTTTGGACAAGACATAGTAAACGTATGCAAAATCACTAAAGAGGCAGCTAGAAACATTGCAAATGATAAAAGTGTATAAATGTAGAAACTGAACCACACATTAGGGGGCGCTGTGATCCATGTCACTGCCACATTCAGGTTGTATTCAGGTCTAAGTACAATGTGATCCATGATCACTTTACACAACGTCGTTTATCTTTGGTTATGTGGCATTTAATGGATTCTGCCAACAAACCGGTATTTCTTGAATGACCCGAGGCTGGAATTAAGCTGATTTGAACCGAATGTATTTCACGAACATATAATACGTGCCGAGAGCATTCAATATCATTATCTCATCCCTGCTGAAAAAAACAATAAAACCATTACAGAAAATTCTAATTAAAATACCAATAGGAACCATTAGCTTTTACCATTAAAACCACTACACTGTAGTGTGTTTTGGGCCATATTCCATTAGAACCAATACATAGAACCAATAGAACCAATACATACCATTAGAGACCAACAAAAACCAATACCCTGTAGTGTGTTTTGGGCCATATTCCATTAGAACCAATAAAATCCCCAATAAAACCAATAAAATCATAAAAATTTTCTGTAATGTTCTATTGCTTTTTTCAGCAGGGATATTTGACGGAGGTAACGTTTAGGGGCTTTTGCATCTGAGCTCCTCTCATTTATTAATCTGGAAAGGTGTGGAACCCAACATTCAAGTAGATGTTAAGTATTGCCTTTCATTTATAACACGCTGAACCATTGTGTTTCACACAACGAATAATGAATGCATTTCCTGTGCAGATATGGGACAAAATCGATTGGGTGGTTACAGTACTGAGTGAAATATGAAGAAAGATCGAGACACTGGCATTGTTGTTTGCTGCAATGGCTGCCATGGCTACACAGAAGCACCCAATAGGACAAGGCACCACAAAGTATCATTATAGACTGGTCCCACTTACCCACCCAACCCTGAATATGAATAAATAGTAGCATGAATTTATTATTTACTCAGAAAATACAGCTGTATGGAAATACAGCCATTGGCTAGTAAGGCAGTAAAACTAACCAAATTCAGAATTATATGTGTAATATATGGGATTTTTGCACCCTCCCCCTAAAAACTATTCACAAAGTTGGTCACTACACATTAAACTAATGATCAAGATGAATTAGAAAAGAAAACATCACAGTGTAGTTGAAAATATTACCTGGTCAAGAGCGCAAGAGCCTTACACTTTAAAAAAAAAAATGTGCCACTCAATGCCACAGAAGAACCATTTTTGGCACCTTTATTTTTAAGAGTGAATTTGTTGCTGATTTTGTCATTGAACTTTAAACTTAGCATGGGATGCCAGGCAGCCAGTCACCCAACCATAGGCATAAAACATACATTTACACAGCGTAATATAATAGGATTGGTGATATCCCAGCAAACAACAGTGCATCCTTGTGCCAAGCACCCGCAGGAGCGAAATATCTTATACAGGCACAAAAAGGGAACGGGAAGAGGCTATGGCAGGTTTGTTTGGATGAAATCGTTATAATTTAACAAGTAGTATAAACCAGAAACCTGATATTGCACGTATTATGGAATTTGTTTGCAAACTGATGTTCTAGAATAAACATATTATTTGCATGAAGTTGCCTGCCCTTCCCCAATTCCCTCCGGCCAAGTTATAAATCCAAGTTGTTATCCTAAAACATAGTCTTTGCATCAGAATATCCCAGATGACGCATACATGAGAGAGGTGGAGGGCTCAGAGCAGCAACCAAGGATAGAGCTGAAGTTTCAGAGGTAAGACACACACACATATCTATCCTCGAAATCTTTTCCATCCATGGCAAATAAAACCCTCCACCTCATCCTCTACAACTAATCTGAAGTCTGCGTTTAAATATCCGGCAGGCACAAGGGGATTTCTAGCAGTTCATGCAGTGAAACTTGGCATCCCATGTTAGTGTTTGCAATATACCTGCTGAGACAAACTGAATAGCCTACTAAACAATATGGTTTTCAGGAGTTTAAACAAACAGCCATAGAAACCTTGGCCTTCATCGAGAAATTCATTCATTATTACTGTAGATGGAATTTGGGGGAGATTAGCATGAGTTTACAGGTAAACAAACTCATGTGGCCTTTTAAAAGTTAACCATTAAACAGAGATGTTGGTTAAGTGCACCTTGTATCAAATGTTAAATGAATAAAATGGGATATTTGATCCAATTACAAATAAGGGCACATAAGAAGCCCTGGCAATCCAGTCAATACTCAGTGTGTGCAACCGTACCATGCATTCAATGGTGGAAATGTATCCAATATTAGGAGAAAAAACACCTTTTCTCCAAAGGAGATCTTCAAAAAAATATAGCCAACATATTAAAACTTACTTTAAAAATAAATTAAAAATTTAAATTGTATAGTATATCAAGGAACTGGTGAATGACAATATTATAGCATTTACATATGTGAATGTGTCTTTCAGACTCTTTAAGCTTTTTTTGAATACAAGTTTAAGTGGATATAGAAATGCAGTATTCATTTATACAGGGAATGATGGAGGATTACTAAAGGTCAGATTTAAGCACCACAAACATTTCTCTTTATTATTATTATCAGTGTTTGTGTTTATATGTTTATGTATGGTATAACAAAAAAAATAGTTTTCCCGCAATCTGTATTTCAACACATCCACGCTATCACAAATTGCTTTAAAATATAACAGAGCAGTAACAACTTATATAGTAAACACTTCAATATAATTTTATTAGTTAACTTCATTAGTTAACATGATTTAGACCTAAAAGCACAAGTTCACCCCAGAATTGTGCGTCAGCCATAGACTTATTTTTGCATAGATGCCTCTTTCGAACACTTCATATATGTGAGCTTTTATTGGGGTGTCTATATATGTCTGTGTATATATATATATATATTATATTGCCAAAAGTACCATGAAGTGGTAGGCCACGTAAAATAGAGCAGGGTCAGCGTATGCTAAGGCGCACAGTGCGCAGAAGTCGGCAACTTTCTGCAGAGTCAATAACTACAGACCTCCAAACTTCGTGTGGCCTTCAGATTAGCTCAATACCAGTGCTTAAAGGGATAGTTCGACCAAAAATGATACCAAACCCATGACCTACTCACCCCCAAGCTGCCCGAGCCGCACACGTCCATCGCCTCCCAGACAAACACACCTTCGGATATTTTAGAACATTCTCTAGATCTTTCAGTTGATTAAATGTGAAGTCTTCTGAGGGTAATCCGCGTGGCGCTGCTGCAGAAATAGCCATATTCAAAACCCCATTAACGTAAATACAGCAGCGCCGCCATCCCAGTCGCGTCCGCATTCAGGATGAGTGCTTACGCAGCCTACGGAGGTTTCTCTGCTGCTGCTCTGTGCCCCCGCCCTCCGAATTTGTCATACGTCACTAAGAAAAGTGCGTACACTACGCTAATACTCTCTCCTGAATACAGAGGAGTCCAAGATGGCGGCGCCACCGGAAGGTAGTTATTTTGGTTCATAAAGTTTTAAATATGGATATCTCCACAACAGCACCGCACGGAACACCCCCAGAAGACCCCTATTCACCATCCTGGAGCCATCTGGATTTATCTTGTGAAGGATGGATGCACTTTTTTTGGACTTGAAGGTCGTGGACCCCGTAACTTCACATTTAATCAACTGAAAGATCTAAAACATTTTCTAAAATATCCGAAAATGTGCCCGTCCGAAAAACAATGGACACATGCAACTCGGACAGCCCGGGGGTGAGCAAATCATGGGCCCAACACCATTTTTGGCCAAACTATCCCTCTAAAGAGCTTCATGGAGCTGCATCCAAGCCTTACATTACCAAGTTGACTGCAAAGGCGGTTGCCAGGAGAACGGTACTTGCCTGACTGCATTATGGCGTGGGGTTGTTTTGCAGGGATTGGGCTTGGCACCTTAGTTCCAGTGAAAAGAACTCTTAATGCTTCATCATACCAAGACATTATGGACAATTTTATGCTCCACATTTTGTGGGAACAGTTTGGGGATGGCCCCTTCCTTTTTCGACATGACTGTGCACCAGTGCACAAAACAAGGTTCCTAAAGACATGGATGAGCGAGTTTGGTGTGGAGGAACTTGACTGGCCTCAACCCAATAGAACATCTTTGAGATGAATTAGAGCAGGGACCATGAGCGAGGCCTTCTCATCCAACATCAGTGTCTGACCTTGCCAATGTGCTGGTCAAAAATTCCCATAAACCCACTAAACCTTGTAGAAAGTCTTCCAAGAAGAGTTAAAGCTGTTATAGCTGCCATCTCCATATTAAACCCTATGGATTAAGAATGGGATGTCATTTAGGTTCATGTGCATATAAAGTCAGATGTCCCAAAACTTTTGGCAATATAGTGTATATATACATATATGTCTATGGGTGACGCAAGATGCCGATGTGCATTGCATGCATGCGCTGCTTTTGTGAATACGCATTAGAGACTAAATTAAAGGAAGCTTGAACCACTGTAGTCATGTGGACTATTTTGATTAACTATGGTCATGTGGACTATGTCTTTAAAGACTTTTCTGAGGTCTGGAAAGTTGTAGTTGGGTTGCTGTCTATGGGGGCTTAGAAAACTTCCAAATATTTGTGTTCCGAAGATGAATGAAGGTCTTACGGATGTGGAACGACATGAGGGTGACTAATTCATGACAGATTTTTCCTTCTTGGGTAAACTAACTCTTTAATGTAAAGTGTTAACCTTATATATTCATCACAGAATGGAAGATAGCACCAATGGCCATCAATGGCCAAAGACTATCTTAGATATACAAAATGTTAAGGCCCTTATTATGTTCAAAATGCCAGTGGCAGTGTTATATGGTAGGTAAACACATACATTTTTCACCATATAGACATCATTGCTCTTCACCTTTTGGTTTTATGAATTTCATAAATTCCATTTTTATTTAGTTTAAGTTAAAGTTTTTGTTTAAAGTATCCCGGTTAGCCGCAGGAAGATATGGGCAATTGTGTCTAGCTTATAATGATCTTTTGCCATCATTTACATTAGCTTAATTCATCATCGCATCCGCTTGGAAAAAAGTAGGCACAAAATGGTCGAAATGAAATCAGAATGAGGATGTTAAAGACTATGTTCCTCCATCATTCCCATCATGCATTGCAAATGTCAAAGTTCACAGGGCCATAAACAACATTACACACTGCACACACACATTAGTAGAACACTCACACCATAACTATCCAAACTAGGGAATGTTGTATATCTGAATATTTGTCCTCCATCTGTATACTGTGTTTGTCAAAATATATGTAGAATATTCTCTGTTTAGACTCTTTGTAGACCTTAGATGCACTCTCATAACTTGAGGGTACAACTAAATAAAATTTTCGAAGAAAAAAGCACCAAGGGAAGTGGAGAACCAGAGAGGGCATGGAAAAGGGAGGCATTGAACGCCTTCATAGGGAGGACTCGTATTGGAGCAACTCGTAGAGCAGGGGTCCATCCCTGTACCTGATGCCCACCGCGTTGGGGCTGATGTACTGGAGAATGTTTATGGTCCTCCGCAAGCGGCGGTCCACAAAGTGAGCATCCCAGGCCGGGTAGCGCTTTCTGGGCATGTCAATCTTGATTAGGGGCCCTTCGGGAGGAATGGGCCTGCCCGCTGCATCGGTGGGCTCTGTGGATCTCACCTGAAACACGGGCAGGCAAGTATCTGTGGCAGCTTCCTCCGACTCTCCATAGTCTCCTGAAGCCATGGCTCTGGTAGGGGTAGCTTGGGAGCCCCGAGGACCTGGTGTGGGTGCCATAGGCTCGGCCTCTGGTGGTAAAGGGAGACCCCAGAGAAGCTCAGCACAGCAGGAACTGGCCAGCACCCTTAGCCTGGGCCCCATGGGATGCAGAACCCCGTAGTAAAGGACCATGCAGGCGACTCCAGACATGAAACACAGGAAGACGCCACAGAGAGCCGATGCAGCGTAAGAGTCAGTTGTGACCGGGTCTCTGTAGGCATACCACAGAGCAGTCAGAATGGTATTTTCTACCAGCACCAGCGAATAATAAACCACCATGCGGTATCGGGTCCTTCCCTCCTTGACGTTAAACCAGCAGAAGACGTAGACCACGCCTACCAGCATGTTGAATAGCACCTCCTCCCATTTGGACATGCAGAAGTCGGTGCCTCCGTGGATTACCCAGAAGGCCATGGCACACCAGTGCAGCACCACGAAAATGCCAAAGTAGAGGTGGAAAACTGAGGCGAAGAGGGCAAAGGATAGAGCCCGGGAAGAAATAGTGAAGAAACGCCACATGAGATGCACCAGTGCTCCCCGGTAGCTCATGCTCTTTTTGTCGTCGCGGGAATCACGTAGAAGCTTATGGTACGAGGCCAGAACCCAGGAGAGAGAGAGGAGAGACGCAACTGCTGACACACCTGCAGGAAATAAAAGCAGAGCCATGCAATTATTAGAATACTATTAATAAATTAGAAAATGTTACCGCTTGAATTTGCTTTTTCATAATTATTTATTTAAAGGTGCCAAAAATGCATTGATACAACAGGTTACATTGTTCTCTGATATCTACAGGTATGTAACTTTATTAAGTGCAAAAATTATCCAGAAACGGTTTTACATATCCATTTACAACCCTAGAATTTGTCCCTAGAATAAAATTGTCTATTATTACTTTTTTGAAAGAGTCATGAATAATAATGTTGAGCTCTGCTTTGATTGGCTGTTTCTCAGAGCAGCTCATTTCAGTAGCTTAGTAGTGTGTGCAAAGCCTGTGATGTTTGAGCCTGTATCAGACGAAGATGTAAATTTTAAAGGTGCAGTGTGTAATATTTAGAAGGATCTCTTGACAGAAATGCAAAATAATATACAAAACTATATTATTAGCAGTGTATAAAGACCTTTTTATAATGAACCGTTATGTTTTTATTACCTTAGAATAAGACGTTTTTATCTACATACACCCTTTACGTGGAAGTCGCCATTTTGTGCCGCCATGTTTCTACAGAAGCTGTTAACGGACAAACTATTTTTACTAAGTTGTCTCCAACGATTACATGTTTTTTGGGTGACCGCCACCGTAGCTTCTCTATGCGTTTCAAAAGCGAGAGGTGAGCAGTGGACTACGCAGTTGGTTGCAATTCGTAACCTCACCACTAGATGTTGCCAGTGGCGTAGCAAGTGAGTCCCGGGCCCATATGCAAAAAAAATTACGGGCCACCTTAAGCCAAAGCCCCCCCCAACCTTGCCTGTTGGCACTGTTAACTGTGGCGCGCAGGTCTGTTAAGAACATATACTTTTAATAAGGTAGTCAAATATTTTTACTTTACTTTTTTACTTTAAAGGGTAGATTTAAATAAAGAAAAACGAAATGTTTTGGGTAGTTTATGACTCGTGACTAACTTCTCCGTCTTCTCTTTTCTCTTTGAGGCCCCACTTTTATGATTTGTCCATCCTTAATGTTCATGTAGATAGCTGCTATAGTAACCTCTCACACTGTGTTGTCCTTTTTTTGGCGCGGTGATGCGTCATGTAAAACATTTTGGCGTAGTAGTCTATGGCAGCCGCAGAGTGCAAAAAAAATAAACGCAAACAAGAAATGACGAAGAAATTAGACAATACGGAGAAATAAGAAATCACTACACATGATATGCATACAAAAATATATTTATTGCTGCCACAAATAAAAATTTAATTAAATTTTTTTTTATTAAAAGCTGGGGCGGGCATAGGGCTGGGCCCCCTCTTGGCCCGGGCCCATTTGCACGTGCATACCCTGCATGCCTAGACGCTACGCCACTGGATGTTGCTAAAATTTACACACTGCACCTTTAAGGAATAATCAATTATTCGAAAATTGGAAATGGACATTTCTGAATGTTAAGTTTGTGTTTTTTCAATATGGACCTGCCAAAAGTAACTGTAACGTGAATAGTAGAACCTAAAAGCTAACTAGCAGTAGAATATAGCATTAACATTGCACGATAACTCATAACGTCAGCAGTCATAACTTTGTTTTTAGGGTTGTAACAATATTGTAATTAATTTAATGTTGGGACATACATCCAGACTGTAATGTCACAGTCGGTGTTGAGATTGGCCTGTTTTCCGGGGGTCTTTTGCATGCACAAGGTTTACATAAGAATGCGGAAACCATAGTGTTTGAGGCTCATGATATGTCATTACCATGTACAGAGCTCTTATTATTCATCTATTATCTAAATAAGCAAAGTACAAAAATAAATGTAGTTATTTTATATAAAATGTTACACTATAAACATTTATTTAAAAAAATAACTTGAATAAATATGCACACAGACAAAATCTTTTTACATTGCAAATAGGTTTAAATTACACAAGAATTTTCTATCAAAATACATAAATGAATACATGTAAATAAAAAGCATGGTAAAACATATAGAAATAAATGTTTAAAAATATTAAAATTTTAATAAAATATTTATATTAATTTTATTAAAATATTTATTCACAATGCAAGGTGTGTTTATTGATATATATAAAATTTTTGCATTGAGTAATGCTATTGAAAAAAATATTATTTCTTATAATTATTGGAGTTGATTTTTCAATCTTATCTCGTGAGTACTATTCGGACGGGATTAGTTTTACATAGGGAGGTGGAGTAAAGCAAGTTTTTATCAGAGCTTCTCAGTGATTTTAGTCCTGTCCGAACGCTCCATGTACTATGTATCTTTTATTTCGCATATATAGCCACATTTACTATTCATCTTATTGACCTGATACTTCACCATGTTCATAAAGCCTTCTGCATCGCTGGCATAGCTGTCAAATCAGATGTGAGAAATGATTCTACTGTACACCTCAGATTATCTGCAGCGCAGCAGAAAAAAACCCTGTCCCCCACAAACACAAGTCTCGGGCAGGAAGGGTATTATACACAGATTCACACACAATCAGCCTTTTCCCACACGCACAGAGTATGGCTTTGCCATCATGTGTGCTATTCCTGAATGATTGAAGTACATGTTGGACTTGATGAATTAATAAAACACGAAGCTATGAAGTCCAGTTGGTCATATTTTGTTGTCACTTAAGCTAACCTAACTACAGATTTTGCCATGCATCATGCTGTTCTGGAGCTTTGGGCCACGCTCATGAAAAATTAAAGGTGCATTTTCAGCAACATTTCTAATCAGAGAGCAGCAAGGCTTTGGTGTGAAATACATTTGACAAATTACCCACACTACTGCAAAGTAAATCAAGTCGATTTTAAAACAACTCTTAGTTCTAAATAAATATCCAATAATTGCATTCTGCTACACCGCAGTCAAAAGATTCAAGAACATAATGAGAAACTGTTTCTGTTGAAAAGCTTAATTTTATATATTATATTTCTCCTGTTAACATTTTAAAGTTTTCCCAATGACCTTAACAAATTGAGTTGCTATCACATCTGTCACACACAGGCCGTGCTGGTTACAAATGTCAGTGGTCTCAGTATAAAGCCTTGCGGCACTTCTTACACTGCAGCTTTTCGGCTCGGTTCTTCTGGATCATGATGCAGAGCTGAAGCACCAGCTGTGGAGCGCTCTCCAGAAATGTCTCCAGTAGACGGAGCATGTTGACATCGGCATACTCGTACATCATGGCCCAGTAGAAGCGTCGCTGGTTGTCCTTCTGTCTGCGACTCTGGATGCCGAGGTACATGGTTCTGATGTACCTGCAGAGGTGCAGACACAGAAGGAAAGAAAAGCAGTAGTGGTATGAGAGTGGAATAAATAGAAAGACTTATAGATTACATTTCAGGGGAAGAAAATGATAAGCAAGCTGGGGAAACAAAGAAACAGAAGAGAGAGGGGAGGATGCTTTAATGACAAATTAGTTAGCATAATAAGTAAAACATTTATAACTACTTATCTAAAAGTTCTTAGTATTTCGTATTTACATCACAATGACCATGTACAATTCTGAGATTAAAGAAATGTTTGGACTTCACTGTGCTTTTTCTCTGACACAATAATAATACTCATGTGTAAGAGTGGAGACACCTATACCATTGAGGCCGGTGGTTGACGGGCGTCTGTCTGGGTGTGGATGGAGACAGGATGTTCTGTGTCAGCAACTGTCCGGGATTGATTATCTATGATATCTATCTTCTAGGGTTCAACACCGTTCAGCCACACACTATTTAGCACTTGGGGACCACAATCTTGGACCACATTTCTCTCTGACACATTTCTTACCTCAAACTCAATTATGACACTTTTATTAGAGAAACTGAGAAATAAAGAACCAGGAAACTGAGAGGAGAAAATGACATGAGTCATAATAACAGGAATGTGAGTCTGAGGTCAACAGGAAATGTAATGACATCATTACGCCACTAGAGGGTTCACTTCACTGGTAATATAAAACCAATTTTGCTCAACATAATCTATAAAGAGTAGACATTTTATTACTCAAAGACGCTACAAGCATTTTTTTTTAAAATGCCACCACTAAAATGTCCCTACTACTTTAACAAATATCACTGAAATGTGTGTTGTGAGAATTCACATCTGTCTTTGGGACAAACTCTAGGTCTGTAAACAGCATAAACAAGACAGGGAAGCGGCCCACAATCCCTTAGCCCTGGGCTTTTCAAACTGTAGGTCGCACAGTTGGATTTGGTAAGATGCGTAACAGTATGAATGAGTGGTTTTGATAACTTATCCGAAACCGCCTACTTCCATACTATACAGTAGGTATAGGTTTTGGACGCATCCCTGGAGATCTTGGATAAATCTGGTGTGTAAAAACATCTGATAAAGGTCTTAGAAAGAGCTATTTTACATAAATTCTATTCTACAACATCTTCTATCTATATGACATCTTTTAGGAAACGGAGATGAGCAAACACTCAAAAAAAAAAACGTCCTGCAGATGTAAACGCTGACATCAAATAGACGTCTTCGAGGTGTATGTGTGCTATATGGGAATATAACACACAGTACAGTTGCAGAACCCATAGAAATTATGCACATGCTTATGCACAAACTTCAAAGTTAGTCGCAGATGCCTCTCTGCCTCCTTGGCTTTAGTCCATGACAATGTTGACGATCCTAATCTCTCTTGCCATCGTAGCTCTGTGTTTCTTTCATCTCTGCTTTTTCCATTCTGTTCATCCAATATGTTCCTCGTGGTTTACTCATCAACACCGTCTGTAAGCGCAACCCGGTCTGCCTCCCTACTCTCCAGCTCTAACTGGACTATCGAACGCATTAAGCCGCATGTACTGTAGTTACATCGAAATCTAATCTACACTGAATTGTAGCTGATTCTCATTTTTATTGTTTCAGGTATGAATTTTGATTCATAAAACTTTTCAGCAGCAGGTCCTAATTCAGCATTAAAGGTGTGACATCACTTCACTGACTACCATAACTCTACCATCTGCTTATACAATGAGAGAGCTTCACTCGCACCAGTCACCGAATGCTACTACATCTGCTCTCTAGATGAATGTACACATTAAGTACACAACACCTCTACAGCTGCTCTGTAGTCACATGCACAATAACTATTAAATAGCTACTGACACATATGCTGTGGGCTCATGAAAAGCCTATGTTGGTGTAAACTTCAGATTTTTGTTACCATCTAATAAAATATATACTAATGTGGTAGATATTTTTTCCATTTTATAATAATAGCAAACTCATCAAAACTATGAAATAATGTAAATGCATAATGATGTAACTATGTTGTGACTGTAAAAGCATACAAAATATGCGTTACAAAAAAATAAAAACTATGTACACACTGTAAAAAGTGGAAAGTTGGATCAGCAATTTTGCGTTAGCTTATATGTTTAAGTGAAAAATACGTGAAGATTTTAGGTTGAATCAACTTACATTTTTTAGATATTATATTGTAGGTTTCTTTAAATATTGTGTATTTGCATTAGAAAACACATTGTACTTATTGTGGACATGCATGTTGCTCAGAGTAGGTTTAGGTTAGGGATAGGGTCAGGCCTTGTATAGATTTTATGTCACTTTGAAAAATGCATCATTTTTATGTCAAATCAAAATATATTTTATATGTTACTTGTACTATTGTTACTTGTAACTATATAAAAAGTAAAGTTAAAGCATTTCAACTTGTTTTTATAAGTTGTGTCAACTTATCACAGGTCAAAACTTAAAATAGTATGTTGAATTGACTTGCAATACAAGTTTTAATTTCATGCTGCATTTTTCTACAGTGTACTGTACGTAAATAAATGTTAAAGACACATAAAATGAGCAATTATATTTTATTCATACAGTGACAAGGAAAACTGAATGAATGTTTATTATTTTTTTACATTTTAAAAATAGTGATTTTGGGAAAGTTTATCTGTCTGGGTGAGTTCTGGAGTAAAAAGATTTGGGAATAAATACCTTTGACATTTTAATTAAATCACCGTCATATCGTAATCGTATACCTGTATATGGTACAGTAAATTACTGTAAATCGCATAAAGACATGTACTGTAGTGTGGGCTAATATTTTTAAGTATCAAAATTATGTTTTATGTTTTCACATTCTTTTTAACAATTTAACATCCTGTCCATCAAATTTTCTCTAACAATAGCCTAATTATCTTTTGTCATAGTTCTTCTCAAAATGACAGCTTATCTCAATGACAGGAGAAACTGCTGGTTTTCTGAAGCCAACGTGCCTTTACAGTCTTTCACTGGTGCACGTGTTTTCAATGGATCCTAATCTCCGTCTGTCATGCACCGCTCTCATAAAGTTAATTACAACTATAATAATCTTTGTATTTGTCGCAAAGCGTAATGGCTGCAACAGGAGTCACTAATTATGTACAAGTAGGAGGAACTTTGGTGGCAGACATCACTAAAACGGCAACAGAAAGACATTATTGTATTATGCTTCTTTGTGAGAGTTAATTTTCCAAAACAGAGTTTGCTGCTACACATCACAGCACATAATGGTACACGGGCATGTTTCTTTATTTTATATGGGACATTTCACAAGAGACATGTAAAAAGATGTAAAACAAATCTTTGTTGTCCCCAGTGTACATATGTGAATTTCTAGCTCAAAATATCATATAGATAATTTATTATAGCATGTTCAAATTGCCACTTTGTATGTGTAAGCAAAAATTTGCAGTTTTTGTGTCCTGTTAAATGTAAATGTGTTGATCTCTGCACTAAATGGGAGTGCAGTGGTTGGATAGTGCAGATTAAGGGGTGGTATTATCCCCTTATGACATCACAAGGGGAGCTAAATTTCAATGACCTGTTTTTTCACATGCTTGCAGAATGGTTTACCAAAACTAAATTACTGGGTTGATCTTTTTCACATTTTCTAGAATCTAGGTTGGACCCACTTATAGCACTTAAAAATGAAAAAAGTCAGATTTTCATAATATGTGCCCTTTAATTTAATGCCATCTGAGATATTTTATGTGTCTAAAATCCCTTCCCTTGCCCATTCATTTGTTTCAAAAACTGTATTGTTTTATTACCTGAGCCGTTTTATCTACATTCCTTACATGGTAGTCGACATGTTCGACAGTAGCCATTAACGGACAAACTGCTATAGAGTCCCAATTCAGGGGATGTATCCTTCGAAGGCCGTATTTGAAGGCCAATTACGTCAATGGGCTGCGACGAAAGCTGTCCCAATTCAAAGGCTCCTTCACATGTAGCCCCAAAATGCAGCCTGTTTCCACTGAAACCAAAGATCTATAGATGGATCCTTCACAGCCTTGGCTATCCGAAGATTCAATGCAGGCCTTTGACGTCTGGATATTTAGAAATAAACATTCAGGACTTTAGTTAAATAAAAGTGTATATTTTGCCAATTAAAGGTCCTTGTCACTGTTTTACTATTATAAATGATGTTTTAGTAATGTGAAATTATTGCTGCAATATTGTGCATGTTGCGTTTTACTTTTTACTTTTAAACTAGACCGTCTCATTTCAGTTCGCTTCGTGGACTTCATGGCTGCAGCCTTCAAATACTGAGTCTTGCCTTCAAAGTCCGCATCCTTAGAAAGATCCAGCCCCTGATTTGGGATGCACCCTACTTTTCTCAAACGATAATATGTTTGTCCTATGGTGGCTACCGTAGGTGTTTCGAAAGGTAGGGGTAAGCTGTGGACTGAGCCATTGGTTGCAATTCACAGTCTCACAGCAGATACCACTCAAAATCTATTCTACACAGTAAACCTTAAATGTGATGTACATTTAAGCATTTGCATTTGGAAGATGTTTTAATTAAAGATATTGGATAAAACCAGATTGATCACTACTATAGGGGTACAATGCAATACTCAATACGGCCCCTCTGGCGACAAAAGTCCCGCCTTCCAGTTAAAAGAACCAATCATCAATTTATAAGACGGACAATTCTCTAGGGGAGGGGGTCTATACAGAGTCGCCTTGGGCATTTGATCCTTCGCACAGGTAATGTAATGCTCTACCAACTGAGCTATAGGAACGTAAAAAGAATATCGAAGCTAGTAAGGTCAACTTCCAGTTTTCCATCTAAAGCTTGTCTGATTCAGGTAGAGCTCAAAGCATTTGTCCCGTCATACATTATTCATCTCCTCTTATAGTATAATATGCAGGCTGCTGATGTAAGATAAAGCTGCTCTTCCCGAGCATGAACACGTCTCGTGCAATATCAATGGAACTCGCATAGGAAAGTAAATGCTGACTGTTTCACTCAATGTGTGAATGAGATCCATTATTTAGACCTATGACTTCTGATCTTTGACAGGTGTCGGATCGGATGCCCAGCAGCACAGAGCCTCGGAGGGCGGGAGAGAAAGGAGAGAGAAGAAAGTGAATGGCCGGTGTGAGAGAAGAACTGAATTGGGTGAGAAGCGTGAAGCTTTGGATCAATAGTTCTCAGGCTTTTCAAGAGATGCATCATAACCAGAGGTAACATTTGGCATTCACTGACATTTTCTGTTAGCCTGGTAAATGTCAGGGGTGCTAACAAACAAACCAGCCAATATGATCCTTGCCCCCCACGTTCTCACATGCTCCTTAAATGTTGAATCAGTGTGGACTCACGTACGGTAAGCCCACTTTTGACTTGTGTGCTGTAGGCCTGAGCGGAAGGGAGGATTGAATGAGTGTTACGATACGTTTGTAAGAGAAAACTATTGATAGTTTGAGCTTATTTAGTCACAAATATGTAATCTATCCATAGCAACATACACTCGGGATGTTGAAACCCATGATTGGGTAAATAGTAGACTGAACCAAACCTGGGTTGTTGTCACCAATTTCATTGGTTCTTAATAAAGCGTGCACATTTTATCTATATACACAATGGGTCTCCTTATATGGAAGTCGCTGCCATGTTTCTACAGTATAGCCCTAAATGGACAAATTGCTCTAAAGAGCGTGTTTTATCACATTAAATTCCCTTTGTCAGTCACCCAAATCTGTTTATTTGTTGCTGTAGGTGTCAATAAATATCAATAATGTATGAGTACTGTATCAGTACTGTACCAAAGTAACAGTCTTAAGCCCTACAGTAAGTATGATTTCAGCCTGTACTGAATTTAAATACCTGTGCGCTGGCTCTAATACATGGCTCCCCTTGAATTATTTGGGGAGCGCTCGCTCACGCCTTGTTTGCTATCCTGCACGGCCTCGGCCGTTCCGGGTCATGCCAGAATGTCTGCCCATCTGCACCGCAGACACAGACCATTTCTTCATGCATGCAACAGTGTTAATGCCTAATGTCTAGCTGGACATATGGTGCATCAGCTTTGCCTAATTAACTTGTGCCTGAGGACTACACATTGTTTGGATAGATATGAGTTTATAGGTTCACCAGTGTATTCACCAAGCAGCATGGATGAGCTAAGCGTAACCAATTAACTAATGTTTTTAAGTAAATATTTTACTTATTTAATGTTAAAGTGCATGCATTCTCATATCCCAGTAATGTGTAGCTAAGTAAAGATGATATTTCTGTAAGTCAAAGCACGACGTTACCAATGCCATGGTCATGGGTTCGATAAAAATTTAACAAATTTCATTGCAAGATGCTTTGGATTAAATATCTGCCAAATTCATACATTTAATGCAAGCTATTGAGGATTGTTAACACCATGGCACCCTCGTTTCCTTACCACAAATCTTAGCTCCACCCACTTGGGATGCAAGGGAAGATACACCTGTGACTTCTCAGGATGCTTCTTCACTCCCTTATTAAAGAACTGAGATGTCGTACAAGACGGCTGAGCTCGATCGGTTTCCGGGTCACGGGTTGGAGGACGGTGGTGCGAGGAAATTGAAGAGCACCCAATCTGTTTGTCTGAACAGGGATGTTACTCGACCAAAACAATTGGCAAACAGGTAAGGGGCAGAAAGAGTGTTTGAAAATTATTTTTACAATTTGATGGCAGCACTACAAATAATTAACAACATTAAATGCTGCCTTTTCACTTTTATATACAGTATTACTCATTGCAAAGATGGCCCAATATGTTTTATTTATATTCTGCAGTCAATTAAAGTAAATAAGCTCTAATTGTGTGTGGGCTTTGTGTGTGTTAGACAATACACAGATGAGTCACAAAATGACTCGTTGAGGAAAACACATTTTTTTACACCACCTGCTGAATGCTCCTTTGACTTCTCTTTTCTTTTTTTCTTTAATATCTGTTCGCTATTGATTTATGATGCCATTTTTCCCCTATTCCTGGTTGTAATCATTATTTATCGCCTGCGCCTCTCCTGTCTCATTCTCTCTCCTTCCTCCTTGTACCATTTCTCCTGCTTATTTGTCTCTGCTAAGGTCTCTTTGATTATGCAGAACATCTCGGGGTCCCTGTGCATCTTGAGTATTTATAGCTGCGGTCCTATTCACCGTGAGGGGAAAAAGCACGCAAATGGCTGCGTATTAAATTTGAGCTTTTATAAAAGTGTGACAGTTTTGGATTTAGAGACGATCGGTTTTCCCTGGAGAAGCAGCATGAAAGTGGCTCACATTACATCACTGTGATGGCAAAGATGTGGGGCATAAATGGTTCCCGATAGGGCACGATAGCTTTCATGTGCACAACACTTTTATGACATAGCATGCAGTGAATAAAAACCTCAAGAAGAGGCCTTAAATCTCTGCCAACTAGTTACAGCCAAAGCCTTACCATTACACAATATTGCATGATATTGGGTGAATATAGGCACATTTGGATACACCAGAAAGAGATATTTGTGAATTTGTTTGAGTTTGTGTGTATGCATGTTTCCCGCTGCATCACGGCTCACAGTCAATGAAGCTGTGAGTCTATCACGCTCTGATTCTCTTCACGGTCTTTTGTCACTATTAGCAACCGCCTGCTCATATCTCAGCTAGAGTCTACATCACATGAGTTCATGTTGAGAAGAGGGAGGGTATGTGAGCAAGAGGATGAGGTCACTATGATGATGGCATGTTAAAATGAGGGGTTGAAGAAATCATCATCCTATATCTGTAAATTCACTTGTATTCATTCAGTGGGTGAAATGCATATGTTGATCATTAAAAAAAGTCCCAGAACATCTTAAAGCTGCACGCACACCACCTGCCACTAGCAATGGTAGAGCGACACGCACTTGTTCATTTCAATGGAACTTGGCGACTTTAGGACACAAGCGATAGTGGTCGTTGGCCACAGGAAGTGGCCGTGTCTAGCTGAAGAAGCTGAGTGAAGTTCAACTTTATGCAAATGATGAGCAACTTTCACAGGCCATTACCAATGGGAGTGAAGAAGTGGCGTTCACATCATCCATCTCTCGTCAGTTACTGTAACTTATTTGTTTATAATTGTTACAAGGATAACCACAATTAGGAACAACCGCATTGGAAAAGACAACAGCGTTAGAAGACATTGCCGTCAGAATCAGTATATGTGGATGGGACAAGACCCACCCACTTTTTGAAGACCAATGATGTTGGACCCACTCACTTTTTCTCTAATGTAGCGTGAATGTCTGTTCACTTGTCAGAGCGCCATTCCACTTAAAGGGGACATACCATGAAATTCTGACTTTTTCCATGTTTAAGTGATATAATTGGGTCCCCAGTACTTTTATCAACCTAGAAAATGTGAAAAAGATCAACCCAGTAACTTAGGTTGGTAAACCATTCTTCCCAAGCATGTGAAAAAATAGGTCATTGAAATTTGGCTCCCCTTGTGATGTCAGAAGGGGATAATACAGCCCCTTAATCTAACGCCACATCACTGCCATTTGGTGCAGAGATCAGCTCATTTGCATGTTAAAGGACACACCCAAAACGACACATTTTTGCACACACCTAAAGTGACAATTTTAACATGTTATAATGAATTATCTATATGATATTTTGAGCTAAACTTCACATATGTACTCTGGGGACACCAAAGATTTATTTGACATCTTAAAAAAGTCTTGTGAAATGTCCCCTTTAAGGATTGCCCAAATAAATTAAACTCTGTTACGCATTTCAGTTATACCCTCGACTTCCACACTGCTGCTTTCTTAAATCCATTCCACTTGGCTCTCCGTATAGCCTAATTTAAACTCCATTTCGTGTTTTCACTACTTTCGCCTGCTGCACTCCCGCAAATAAATAAATAAATAAAAGCAATTGTTTATTAATTTAAAAGCACCAGAATACAAGAAAATCCCATCTACTCCAGTAAATGTTTTGGACCCAGTCACATTTTTTTGCCTCCGATGTTAGAAGATAAATTTACTTCAGAGGCTAAAGAAGGAAATAATTAGACTATCAATAATAAAGTAATTAGTTAATATATTTTTAATTAAGTTTACTCTTCTTACCCCTTTAGCAAAATATATATTCTCTGACTTAGCCTTTCAAGCTAATTCATCTTGTGCACAGAAATTTTTAATAGAAAACACGAAAAAAATGAAATTGGGTAATTTCTGCAAAGTACAAATCAGACAAGGCAAGAATTTGTTCCTCGGAGTGGTTTTTCCAAAGAGTTTTTTCCAGCTTTAACAAAAAATAAACTGACTTATACTGTCTGAAAAAATTATCAAAAATGATCCCAAACTGTCACTGGGGCGGTACCCTTTAAAAAAATCCAATATATACCATTAAGGTACAGATATGTTTACGTTTGGTACTTATATGAACTGTTTAGGTGTGGAGGTGTACTGTAAATTCAAAGTTGAATCTACTTACAAAATTGGAGGAAAGTTGTTGCCCTAAAATAATTAAGTAATGTGAACTAAAACAAGAGGACATTTAACTTATCTCTGTTCTCTATCCTCAGATAATATCTCATATACTAAACTGTATTATTTACCATTTCATGCATTTATAGTGTAACCATTTCAATTGTAACTTTAAGTCAGTACTGTTATTAAACCTTTTCATTAATAAATCTGTTGATTAGTGTTGATTTAATGTTAATACTGAAACACAACCTATTGCAAAACAATATATTTATATTTTAGCAATGCTCTCCCACATATTTTGCTATTATAACTAAGCTTATTTCCATCGTTGGTAAGTTGCAGAATGGTTATTGCCAAGAAATACACAGTTAGACCATCTTGCTGTTAACATTTCATCAGTGGCGGCTGCTGACTGCCCTTCTGAGGGGCCCAAATTCAAAATATGTGTTCGGAGTGTCCTGTGTGTTGCTCGTGTTTTCAAAATATGTGTTTGTTACGTCATGGGAACCATGTGCATTACGTGTTTTGTCAAAATAAGTGCCTGCTGCACACGCGTCAAAACCGTTTATGATAAAAGAGACGCTCACATTAACAAAGACACTCCCTTAACAGTAAACTGTCCTCTTGTTTTAGTTCACATTACTTAATTCTTGAGATTATGCGAGTATCAGGCAAACGCGAGCTTCACTTTTATCATAAACCCTTTAGACGCGTCTGCAGCAGACACTTATTTTGACAAGACACGTGATGCACATAGGTTCACTCCACGGGCCTAACACATATTTTGAAATGACGAACCACACACATGACGGGCTACATACATGTTGTGACGAACTTCGCATCTTGCGAACTTTGCATCGTCCGCATTCTGCATTTCATTAGTCATTTCGGCATTCCTACAGCTTGAACCACTGTAGTGAACCCACCCTAACAGAATAATACACAATTAAACATACACAATATACAAAAAATATGGGATACAGATATAAGAGCACAGATACAATTCTGTAATAAACAACATTTATATCCAAGACCAAGTACATACAAGGACAGATACAATTTGTGTTATTTTCAACTGAATGTTTGATTATATTCCAAAAACTGTGTGTGCAAGAATCTAGCAGTAAGCCACTTCAGTCCTTTACTGTTCAAAACACCTTAAATGTCCTTGTAGGCCGCCATGTCCTAATTCCACAGCAGAAATCTTTGACAAAAGTGTCTCACATGCTAGTCCATCATCTCGGTCAGAGGATATTCGCATCGCTGCTTTCTGCCCTGGGGACCCGGAGAAAAGCTAATTGTGTAAGAAGCGTGGCCTTTTCAGTCAGCTCTCCACACAGCCAATGGAAGGCTGCCGTGACTATGTCGGGATATACTCTGATCCTTCACTCTGATGTAAATGTAGTTTAGTGCCGATGGCGATTCCTCTAAATCAAATACGAACATAAACAGTCTACTAACAGTGGGCTAGTATTAAGTTAATTTTTGTTGCCTAGCTTATTTGATGAATATTATGTTTAATATGGACAAGCTTTCATGCTTAGAGTTTTTTTGATGCATCTACAATGTCAGAAAAAATAGTCCCTGGCTATAACTGGGGTAGAACCCTTTCAAAGGGTACTAATATTTACAATTTATGTACAGATATGTATACATCTGGTACCAAAATGTACCTCTGAGGTACTAATATGACCTCTTTAGGTACAAACGTGTACAGTGACAGCTAAAGTAATCAGTTTTGAATCTATAATTTAAATATATCTTCTTTCAGTGAAGGCTTGTGCATATGCGTGTGCTCTGTTTTACCAAATATGGGCACGAGTGATTGGAGTGGTTGCTGAGCTTTGAAGACATTCGAGTGTAAAGAGAATGCAGAAGTGACGTATAGACAGCTGAGCATACTTTGATTCCGAACAAAAAGAATATAGACAATTTTTGGAAGACGAGTTGGATTTTCTATGCCTCCTTTGGGGCTGTGAGAGTTTCCATCTCCCAGACATGGTCATAAGCCAGGATTAAAAGAAAGCAGTTGACCTACTTGCTTTTTAGGAGAACACTTTGACTACCCGTCTTTAATTTCAGACGCTTTATAATGTGTTATATGTTTACTGTGTCTATGCCACAATTACTATAACTTCTATTAATATCAATACTTTACTAATACTATCAATACAATAACATCATTTGGAAACTGAGGGGTCATTACATTTCTGCCTGATAGATGCACACTAACTGAGCACACAGAGCATTTGCTGGTGTCTGCATTTATAAGCAGGCAATTTGTCATTCTAAGTAGCGTGGCTTCAGTGTAGTGTTTTGCACAAAGGCTGAGCTAAATTGTCTCAAAAAGGCCATTTTTTCTTAAATAACAGCTGACTTGAGAGTACTGGTAAAATTTATACTCAGCAGTGGGAATGCTAAAATTTGCCTATACTTGAACAAACAAAAGCCAGAATCTCTTTAGGGGTTTTATGAGGCAGATGAGAAAACATTAAACATGAAACATTTATTCATGTTTGGTTTTAAGCTAATCTGTGATGTTACATTCAATATTTGTGAGTAGGGCCCTAATGCAGGGTTAATTTGAAAATTGAAATGTTAACTGTTTTTCATAACTTGAAAATAGAATATACATCTTTTGAGAATAGAAATGTTTGTAGTTATGCCCTACTCGTAAATATTTAATCAGATATATATTGCTCTTGTGTGGCATAAAAGACTTGTAGTGTACAGATAGATAGATGAATAGATATACAAAAAAGAAAGAAATCCAGATAGACAGACTTGCAACACTTTTTGACACTTTGCAACCTCTGAACAATAACATTTTCCTTTTCTAGATGGTTGGATGGTTCTGGAGATGGATGGATGGTAGTCTCAGCCTAAGACGTCACACCTACGAACCATTGGCTGAATGTCTGAAGCATTCGGCACACTTAACTTGAAACACTTCAGAAGATTCAAAGTCGTCCTCTGATTGGTTTAAATATACAGGATTTTTGGGAGATGTGTGTGTTCTTTAACGGTCTACCTGGAAACTACCCAAATCCATCTGATCAAAATATGCGAGGTTCACAACATAAAGGATATCCAAGAGTTTTGCTTATAGAATCTAAAATAGATATTTTAACGTGTTTGACATTGTTGTCGTTGTAGTTGAATGATGGTTGCTCACTGGTCTGTTATCTCCACACCCCTAAACATAACTTTTGGGAGGTCCATTTAAAGTGGCCATGGTTCCCTAGATGGGTGGGTAGACGGATGGATGTAAGATAGATGGTTGGACAGATGGGTAGGTGTGTAGATGTATGTATGGATGAACAGATAGAAGATGGATAGACAGATGAATGTATGGGTGGGTGGTTGGATGGATGGTTGGTTGGTTGGTTGGATAGATAGACAAATGAATGGGTGGGAAGATGGATGGATGTAAAATGGATGGTTGGATGGATGGGCAGGGGTGTAGATAGATGAATGCATAGATGGATGAATGGATGGATGGACGGAAGATGGATGGATAGATGAAAGATGGATGGATGGATGGATGGATGGAAGATGGATGGATGGACGGAAGATGGATAGATGGAAGATTGATTGATGGACGAAAGATGGATGGGTGGGTGGTTGGTTGGATGGATGGGTGGTTGGATAGACAAATGGATGGGGTATAGATAGATGGATGGAAGGATGGATGGGTGGTTGGGTGGGTAGGTGGATGGATGTAAGATGGATGGTTGGATGGATGGTTGGACGGATTGGTGGGTATGTAGATGTATGTATGTATGGATGTATGGATGGACAGATGGAAGATGGATGATGGACGGACAGAATATGGATGGATGGAAGATGGATGGACTAACGAAAGATGGATTGGTGGGTGATTGGATGGGTAGGTGGATGGATGTAAGATGGATGGTTGGATGGATGGTTGGACGGATGGGTGGGTGTGTAGATGTATGTATGTATGGATGGACAGATGGATGATGGACGGACAGAATATGGATGGATGGAAGATGGATGGACTAACAAAAGATGGATTGGTGGGTGGTTGGGTGGGTAGGTGGATGGATGTAAGACGGATGGTTGGATGGATGGTTGGACGGAAGGGTGGGTGTGTAGATGCATGTATGTATGTATGTATGGATGGACAGATGAAAGATGGATGATGGACGGACAGAATATGGATGGATGAAAGATGGATGGACTGACGAAAGATGGATTGGTGGGTGATTGGATGGGTAGGTGGATGGATGTAAGATGGATGGTTGGATGGATGGGTGGGTGTGTAGATGTATGTATGTATGTATGTATGTATGTATGTATTTATGGACGGAAGATGGATGGATGGACAGAATATGGATGGATGGAAGATGGATGGACTGACAAAACATGGATGGATGGATGGATGGGTCGAAGATGGATGGATGGATGGATGGATGGATGGATGAATGGACAGAATATGGATGGATGAATAGACGGACAGAAGATGGATGGATGGGTTGGTGGTGGTAAAATGGTTGGACAAATTGATGGGTGGGTAGATGGATAGATGGAAGAACGGACGGATGGGTGGTCGAGTGGGTAGGTGGGTGTACGTAAGGTAGATGGTTAGATGGATGGTTGGATGGATGGCTGGGTGTGTAGATGTATGTATGTATGGATAGACGGACAGAATATGAATGGACGGAAGATGGATGGATGGACGGTCAGAATATGGATGGATGGGAGATGGATGGATTGACGGAAGATGGATGGGTGGGTGGTTGGATGGATGGGTGGTTGGATGGATGGGTGGTTGGATGGATGGATAGACAAATGAATGGGGGATAGATAGATGGATGGGTGGATAGTTGGATGGATGTAAGATGGATGGTTGGATGGATGGTTGGATGGATGGGTGGGAGTGTAGATGTATGTATGTATGAATGGACGGACAGAAGATGGATGGATGGACGGACAGAATATGAATGGACGGAAGATGGATGGATGGATGGACGGGTCAAAATTGGATGGATGGATGAATGGACAAAAGATGGATGATGAATAGATGGACGGAAGATGGATGGAAGGGTTGGTGGTGGTATAATGGTTGGACAAATGGATGGGTGGGTAGATGGATGGATGGAAGAATGGACGGATGGGTGGTTGAGTGAGTAGGTGGGTGTATGTAAGATAGATGGTTGGATAGATGGTTGGACGTGAGTGTGTAGATGTATGTATGTGTGGATGGACGGACGGAAGATGAATGGATGGACAGACAGAATATTGATGGACGGTTCGAAGATGGATGGATGGATGGACGGTTCGAAGATGGATGGATGGATGAATAGATGGACAGAAGATGGATGGATGAGTTGGTGGTGGTAAAATGGTTGGACAAATGGATGGGTAGACAGATGGATGGAAGAATGGATGGATGGGTGGTCGAGTGGGTTGGTGGATGGTTTCAAGATAGATGGTGTTATGGATGGTTGGACGGATGGGTAGGTGTATAGATAAATGTATGGATTTATGTATGCATGTATGGGTAGATGGATAGGAGAACGGACAATAGATGGATATGGCTTATTTTTTGAAACAGACAAAACTAATATAAAAATATGGAAGATAAGGGAAACACTGTGGCAAAAAGATCAGAAGAGAACAGGCGAGCAAAAGGAGAAAAGAGACCTATGAGGTAAACTAATCACCAAATACGCAATGCAATTTTCTGTCTCTGTGCCTTCATCTCAGCGTTTCTAGGGCTCCTTTACTATTCCAGTCACACACATACTCTCATGCCCACTCCATCTATCAGACCGTACCATTTCACCCAGACAAACCCTACTGGACACAACCACTCTGCCCTCATGCACAGGGGAGTTTGGGAGTGAAAAAAACAGAAGTAGTATAAGGAACAGGGGGGTGTAAGGTTTAGAGGAAGGGTTGGGTGTTATAGGGATAACTGTAGACTTTATTTAAGCATCACTGTAATGTAGCAGTGATAAAAAAGCGATGTGAGAAAAGAAAAGCAGCTGCTTTACTCTGCAAAGGTCTCTTAGGAGGGAACGTGTGAAGTGTTTGAAAGATTGTTGATAGAGCTCCTCTCTCCCCTGGCACCTCATGTCTTAGCGCGCCTTTGTGCCGATGATAAATGTTTGCTTGAAAAACATCTGCATGATCTCGCAAACACTTTCATGAAAACGTTCAGAGGTTTGCTCTGTCACAAACATGAATCAGGGTGCCTCATGTGTCCCATTTTCCGACATCCTTAGCATAGAGAAACCTGTGAAATTTGAGGAATGCTGTTTTAAACTGATTCCCATGGGGAGGAAGCCTGGGGAGCTCAATGAATCAATTACAAATGAATCAGCCAATAAATGAATACACTGTTATGCTATTTTGATTTGTGTGCCTTTTACAAAAGTCATCATCACCACTCGACATCAACATCGCCAGGTCCTCTCACCTCAATGGGTTAATAGTATCAGATTGTTGGCTTAGAGGTGGATAAGGACGCATGCTAACCATATGGCGTCTCCTGACACCAAGCGTATGTGTTATATGTTAAAATATACGTTATAAAGCCTTGTGTCACATTCATACAATTTACAGGCATGTAGTAAGAAAGCAAAGGTATCATCCCATTTTGCAAACTATCTGTACTTATTACTGTGCAAGATTACAATTACTGCATTCAAAATCATACATTGTGAATAGTTGTAGGAATAGTTAACCCAAATCTATTATAGATGTTTGTGATTTCTATTCTTCAGTAAACACCAAAAAATTAATAATTTTATAATAAAATGGCTTCATGCTATTTTCCTATTTGATTCTTAAAGAGGTGAAGTTCCTACAAGCACATATAGTAAGCAGGCCCGTCGCGACAAGGCAAGCAAACCAAGCAATTGCTTGGGGCCCCGGAATTTTCTGGGGCCCCAAGACAACGACTGGTTGAGAATAAATGCAACGACAAACTGTGTCCCTTTGATAGTCAATGCAATGCAGTAAAGTGCAATGACACTGTTATTATCGGAATCCCCCTCAAGGGGGCCCCCTCTCAGTACTAGTCGCTGAAAACGAGATAGGACCAACTGCAGACGCGCAGAACCCTACGTCATGACAGTCTGAGACTGACAGCCCCAGCCTGACAGTCTGAGGACGGAAGTGGCGGAGTTGTAATCTCAGACCGGAGAATTATTAAACATTAAAATCTATTAAAATGCTTTTTCATTCAAATCAAATGCTCAAGCTTTATTTTTTAAGATTTGTGTTACATTTATTTTTATTCATTTATGACACACAGTCTGAGGCGGAAGTGGCGGAGTTGTAATCTCAGACCGGAGATGGACGGAGAATTATTAAACATTAAAATCTATTAAAATGCTTTTTCATTCAAATCAAATGCTCAAGCTTTATTTTTTAAGATTTGTGTTACATTTATTTTTATTCATTTATGACACACAGTCTGAGGCGGAAGTGGCGGAGTTGTAATCTCAGACCGGAGATGGACGGAGAATTATTAAACATTAAAATCTATTAAAATGCTTTTTCATTCAAATCAAATGCTCAAGCTTTATTTTTTAAGATTTGTGTTACATTTATTTTTATTCATTTATGACACATAAAAATGGATAATAAACTATACATTAAACAAAAAAAAAACTATTAACAAGTGTCTGTAGCAAATAACAATTCTTACGTTTTACATTATTTTACACAAATACATAAACAGACATAACTTACGTGTGTGTATATATAAAATATAATTCATATCATAAAGCAAAAAGTGCCTCAGTCATTCTGAAATCGCCCTATATATTTATAAATAATATACAGTTGCATCTCAAATATATCTTTTTAAATTAAATCTTTTTAATACATTTCTTAAAACAAGCAAAACACGCACTCTGATCTCACGGTACTTTGATGTCGAGTGAATCGCTCTGTGCAAGCCCTGCATTTTTTTTATCGACGTGGGTCTTGATCATTGTCCATGCTTTTGATATAATGGGTATGATTTTCTAACAAAGTTAGCGTCCGTACGGAGCATAAAAGACAGAAAACCCGCATGCCTGCATAATCATATTACCGTATTACTTACAACGACATAGAAGTAGCGGAATGCCTTATAAGGCCCTCTTCCGGCCTCAGACTGTCAGGCTGGGACTGTCAGTCTCAGACTGTCATGACGTATAGAGACAGAGCGCCGTTATGCAAATTTGAAAACCACGCCCACCGGGGGGGAAATCAATCCAACCGTCTCCATTGAGTTTGTATTGCGAGAAGCCGCCTCCTTGTCATTTCTGGCTTATAACAAAAAACTGAATAATGCCTAAAAGCTGCTTTGGGACAATATGTACAGCTAACAAGCCAAAGAACCCAGAAATAAATTTTTATAAGCTGTCGAGCCGTAAAACCCAGTCTTTAAGGAGAATAAAGTGGATCGCCGATTACGTTTCCCCCTAGTGGACGCAGTTCTACTAATAGAAGTACTATGAAAAGTTGCCTGTATCCATTTTTGTGTCTTTAAACGCTCGTTTTTTGGGGTCGACAGCTTATAAAAACTTATTTACAGATTAAACTTAAAAACAGAATAATACCTAAAAGCTGCTGTGTGACAAGGTGTACATCTAACACGCCAAAAAAATAAATAAATAATTTTTTATAAGCTGTCGACTTCAAAAAACGAGCGTTTAGACACAGAAATGGAAACAGGCAACTTTTCATAGTACTCCTATTAGTAAAACTGCGTCCAATAGGGGGAAACGTAATCGGCGATCCACTTTATTCTCCTTAAAGACTGGGTTTTACGGCTCGACAGCTTATAAAAACTTATTTCTGTGTTCTTTGGCTTGTTAGCTGTACATATTGTCCCAAAGCAGCTTTTAGGCATTATTCAGTTTTTTGTTATAAGCCAGAAATGACAAGGAGGCGGCCTTTTGCAATACAAAGTCAATGGAGACTGTTGGATTGCTTTCCCCCCCGGTGGGCGTGGTTTTCAGGTTGTGACGCGCTGCGCTCTGTCTCTATGGGTCTGCGCTTCTGCAGTTGGTTAGTATTGCTGAAAACAGGCAGCCAGCCAACCACGTGATCTCTGCTGCCGGCAAAATACAAAACTTCGGCAGTCATCATAAAGCGGATTTATGCTTCTGGAAGCCAGAAAAGAAAGAAAAGAAAGGAAGAGGAGTATAAGAAAAAACAAGATAGTGGTAAGTAATAATTTACATTGGATGAAATAGCTCTACTTGTCTTGTGCAAATGATGTAATTTTGCAGCAGGTAGGCAGTAGCAAAAATCTGTTTGTGTTAGCTATACCTGCCTGACGGTAAATGCTGCTTGTAACGAACAGTTAGTCAACTTTTTTCTCGAACAAACGGAATATGGTTATATACTGTAATATGTTTTTTAACGAGATAAGGAAGACGCAGATCTGTTTCAAAATCGCTGTTTAATTCCATGACGTTGCTGTAGCTTAGTAATAGGTTTAAATGAAAGTGCTAATGAAACGAACTATTCCACACCGTGATAATCTATTTAACAAAATAATGTATCTACCAAATGGGGTTATGAAAACGACACGATAAATTCTGTGCATCAAACAATAGCTTGGGAAGTTTTTAAGCATTGGGGGTTGTGAAAGCAGCCGCATCTCTTATAAATATCAAAATATGGAAATGCTATTGCTAACATATCTTTTCGGTAACACTTTATAATAACCATCATTAATAGATGGTAAATTATTCGTTTTTTAATCTTTAGTTATTGTCATTTAACTGTTAGCAAACCGATCGTTTTACTTAATAAATACTTTGTAAACAATCTATATGTTATTTACCAGAAAGAGGCAGAGGAACATTATTTTTTCATAGCTTATTTTAATGTGCTAGTGTCAGGATATACAGTAGTGACAGTTTATGCAAATATGACATTAGTTACCAATGGATCTTGAACAGTTACTTTATTCTGTGTAGCAATGTTTACACTGTTACAAGTACAGTATCAGGACAACTCACGTGTTTCACTGGTACTGTTTATTAACTATTTAACAAAGTATTATAGTCATTTGTTGCAACTTTGTCTATGTTTATAGACAGTTTACAAACCAACTAAGTTAGTAACCCTTAACAAAGTGTTAGGAATATTTGGTCCGTCTATCTATGTAATGTTTATAGATGTTTTAAAAATGGTTTCTTAAAGATCTACAAGCATTTTTAATCATTACCCGAATATATTACCTAATATATTATTTGATAGATATGTGTGTTACAATAAACTGTAAATTTACAGCACTACTAATAATTTGTCATTTAATTATAATTTCATTGTTTGTTAACAGTAAAAAGACTGTTTGCTAACAGCTAAATGACAATTAAAGATTAATTAACTATCAATCTTCTGATTGTTATTATAAAGTGTTACCATCTTTTCTTTCTCTCTCAAGGTGCTTTGCTTAAATATCTCAGCGTGCAGGCTCTTCCTAAAGATACATCCACTGATGAAGGTAGAGTGAATTTCTCTCACTGAGCTGAGCTGTTTATAGTGACCTCTTTCAATATGCTAACAGTGAAATGTACTTAACAGGTAATTTCAGATTTTTTTTCCCAATTATTTTCCCAGCTACACCATCAACGTCATCCTCAACATCAACATCAACAGATGCATCACTTCTCAGTGCTGATGTTTCTTCTATAGCACAAGGTACCACAAGCTCTATAATTATAGCTGATATCATGCACAGCCCAGAGTTTAAACTGATAAGTGTGTGCTGTCATATTGTTAGAAAAAAAACAGTGCAAATCACTATTGAATTCCCACCAAACTGTGTAAATAAACATTAAACTGTAAACCTTAAACTGTATGGCTATGCTGTGGTTCCTGTAGGCTTTGCGTGCGTGTGGGGGGGCCTCCATGTCCATTTTGCTTGGGGCCCCCAAATTCCTTCAAACGGCCCTGATAGTAAGGTGACCAAAACTGGGACAGTCATCCACAAACCAACAATAATATAAAGACGAAAACATTCAAAAAGGTTTTGTCCTCAATTTTTAATTAATTCATTATTACAAATAAGTTTTTAATAATATTTTGACCACTGAACTAAATGTCCTGGCTTTTCATTTAAAAATCTGGTCACCTTAAAGGGATAGTTAAAACTATGGACGTGAGATTTGCAGCTATCGATATGTCGCCATATTTAAATGTATTGGCCTGCTTGTTTACATTTCAACTGAAGAAGGAAGTCATACTTATCAAAGAATTTTCATTTTTGGGTGAACTCTACAGTACCTTACTCTAAATTTAAGTATGCATGCTATATTCGGGTAAAATAAACCCTTATAAACCCTGCGATATGGAACAGAGGAAGTATGTGATGCTCTCTCTAGTTATAATGGCAAACAGTGAATGACTGAGCTAGCTACAGCAGATTTTACTGTAGCCTATTAATACTCAAAAGTAAAAAATATAGATATTTTTTAATTAAATAAATGCTATTAAAACAAATATGAGGAAGAACACTTTGGGGCAGTTTCCCAGACAGGGCCTAAAGGTGCCAAAGAATGCATTAATACAATAGGTTACATTGTTCTCTGATATCTATATAGAAGGTATGTAGCTTTATTAAGTGCAAAAATTATCCAGAAACATGTCATGTCCTCACAACCCTAGGATTTTCTACATGTCCCATTGTACATGTCCTTACAACCCTAGGATTTGTCCCTAGAATGAAATGATCTATTTTTACCTTATTGAAAGGGTCATGAATAATAATGTTGAGCTCTCCACAGACCACAGGTGGGTTGACAAGTTGCTAGGTTTTACTTTCTACTTAAAAGTAGTTTTTCAAGTATTTGTATTTTATCCGTGTTTTTCTTTGAAAAAAGCATATTATCATAATTTTTATTCTATTACATTTCATAAATACAAGTTTTTGTTTTACATTTAATATTTAAGTACATTAACGTACTTTTACTCAAGTAAAAGTACACAATTTAAATGTAATTAGGTATTAAATACATTTTTATATGTAATATTAAAGAATACACAGTATGATTATATGCTTTAGAATGTAGTGAAGTAACATTTTTCCCAATACAAACACCCTAATAAAGCACAGATGCTTGGAAAATGTAACTAAGTATTATCCACCTCTGCTATCAAGTCCAACTAAATTCAATTTAAGCTGATAATAGTCAGTTTTACTGGCATTTTCGCTGCAGCCACTATGAAAACCAGCCATTTTGTTGAACGTTTGCCACTCCACGGGGCGAGTTCCAGCGTGGTCACGTGGAAAAATGACATCATACCCTCTATTGTTTGGAGATTGTTAATGGACGTTTCTTAATGGTAAGTTTGTGTTCTTTTATTTCAGTATAGACCTTCAAAACATAACTGTAACCTCAATAGTAGAACTTCAGCCTAAAAGCTAGCATATAGCATTAACTAGCATATACTGTAGCACGCTAACTCAGCAGTAACAACTTTGTTTTTAGCATTGTTTCAAGATGCACACCAGTGAATCATTTGTAAGGTACATTTGTAAAAACTAGCTAAATATCCCAATTTAACTAAAGACAAGTACACCCCACAAGAAAATCTGGCTGAATTTGCGCCGATTTCCCCCTTACGACAATCCTATGTAAAGTCCCGATCCTCTTCGTGGTTGCACCGATTATCTTATCAAATTTTCCTGTGGTGCGCGGTGTGTTAAGAGCATCTGAATCTGCTCGGAAGCATTTAACATGTTGAATATTTACGATCAGAAATCCTATTATGTGGGGTAAATCCATGAGGACAAACACAAACACATGCTGTAGATGATCAGAAAGCGAGCTGATGAATGATAAAACCATAACAACTAAATGGCGCAGAAGGCACAGTCCAACGTGAGATGGGATGTAAAAATGCAGTCCACTGTATTAGGTTAATGCCATTTATTTATGCCTGTTGTTCGACTTTTTTGTTTACTGTGACTTCACACACCATATTAACAAACGTGTTAAATCGTAAAAAAAATTCATCATGTTTGTAGTTTCTCACATTTTAAAAATCTTATAAGATTTTAAAAAAATATTTTGGTGTGGCCCTATCTTAAGGCCTCTGATTAATCTAAACCCTGTCTGGGAAACTGCCCAATTGTGTGTCAATGAAGTAAAGGGAGCAAGAACCGAAGTAAAATTATTGATGTAACTGATCATACAATAATGAACTGAAATTGATTCAAACTCTGTAGTCAAAGAGTTAATTAGATAATGTCAATCTGTTATGTTTTGATACCCATTTGTTAGATAAAAATAAACATCTGTTATCTTCGTCTAGACCCCTGCAAGGATTTATCCTGCATATCACAAACAGTCTGACAGTATCTCACTGCTAATGCAACACATTCACACATACAAGGTATACAAGGTCTCTCGCTCTTTCTCCCTCTCTATCTCTCTCATAGATAGTAAAACGTAAATCCTAAGCATGTGGATCTGACTCAGTGTCATTTCATTCATAAAAAGGCCTTGGGTGTAGATTTCATTTGTACATAGACAACATGCAGTTTGTGCCTGGTGGAACATAAGATTGATGTTTGCATGTATGAAACAAAGATATTTGAGTAACTCAATTATTGATTTTAATATCAAATTTTCAGACTTTTGCCCACAAGTCACATTTCATATAGCATAACATACAGTAATCTGCTATTTGACTAGATACAAATGTATGTAAAATCATAGTTAAATTTTATTCAAATACATTATGTTTATGTGCTGAAATACATATAAAATGTCCATTTGACATATAAAGTAATAATACCATGGGGCTGTTGAATGATTTTTCTGTTTGGTTAAGAAATGTTCCACGGGTATGCTTTATTTTTCGATAAATGCACACCTGACCTGCATGTCAATTGTCTTAAAATAACCAGAAGAGCAATGTCTGTGGTAACATTGGTATAAAAGGAATAATTGACTCTGGTCTTTCAAATTATTTTTTGAAAATAATGTACGTTTCATTTTTAAAATCAAAAGTTTTTTCTGTTAACATAAGTTAATGCACCATTAACTAACATAAGTAACTGTACTGGAATTAACCAACATTAACATAGATTAATAAATGATGAAAAACTATATTACTTATTATAACTTCATGTTAGCTAATGCATTTACGCATGTTTACAAATACAAACTTATCGTAAAGTGCGACCTTGAAGAGAATAAGTGAGTCAGATGGGACAAAAAAGAGAGGAATAAAGCGAGATAAGCAATAGATAAAAAAGACAAGTCAGGTTATAGGTGGCTAAACAACACAGTATATGAACATCAATACAGATAGCAGGGGAATGCGAGGTGAGAGAAGGACAAAAAAAAGGTCAAATAAACATTGGTGACAGAGCCTTCTGGATCATCAATCACCCACGTCTGAGTCAACTAGCATTCTGTTCCAACATAAAAAGCGAGAGTGCGCCAAACACGTTCCCTGTCAAAAATTATGAATCCTCCTCGCACAAACTGGCCATAGCGTTCCCTGCGGGCGGATCATATCAGCTATCCTTACTAATACTGGAATAGTGATATTAAAGGTCAGGTGTTCATGCTAAGCGTTGGAGAGGATTTTTCGTAAGTCCCTAGAGGAATGGATCTCGACAGCTGCAGGAGAAGGTTGATAATGGGTCATCACTCCAGTAACACGCCGTCTATTCTGCAGGTAACAGAGGCCGACTATTAAGCCCCCTATTTTGAGGTAGATTGCATTATAATTTCCTGCTGAGTTCAGCCACCTACATGCTGGCCTATGATTCACTGTGAGTCACATCGCCAGCTTTGCGTCGGTGTGCACGCTTTGAACGTGCATTGACAGCCAATTTCAGCTCAAAACAAATGAATACATATCTGTCTGGGTTTGTTTAACACAGTTCATGTGTGATACAAGCCTTGTTGCCTTATGTTCATTTATTAGGGCTTTATATAGTCACGAATTTGCAATTTTAGTGTTAAAGGGGTAGCTCACCCAAAAATGAAAATTAGCTGTTTATTTACTCGCCCATAGGCCATTCGAAAAGTTGGTGATATTATTTCTTCAGTAGAACAATAAAGAAGATATTTTGCAGAAACCGCCCTGTGATAATGCAAGGAAACATTTTTCGCCACTTTGAGAGTTCAAAAAGCAGATATATCCAATACAAAAGTAATCCCCACAACTCCTGGTGACATATTGACATCTTGTGAAGGCAATCGATCATTTTTTGCAAGAAGTTGATTACTATTTACAACATTTTTCGCATTAATGCAGAGATTTTCAAATGGTTTGGTTTGTTATAAACGTCAGAGATGTACCTATGACACTGCATACTTATGAAAAATGTTCATGAAACATGTTCAAGCATACAGAATTATAGCCACGTTAATAATGTTTGTAAGAAACCAAACCATTTGAAAATCGGTAGAAAATTGAGCAAGTTATGGTCATTTAAAGTACATTAAAACACAATGCTACAAGTGAGCGAGCTGCCTGAGACAAGATGGCTGCCGGTGATGACTTTAGAGACCCCCCCATAAGACATCTAGCCTTTATTATACTCATCTATGCGTGTTACGATACATCGTGCGATTCTGCTTGGTGAAATGCTGCTACATCCAAAAGCCAGATGGCGCTCTCATGCAGAAACTCTATATGCGCCCCAGAAGAAGTACACAGGCAGCTCCAGGAAATGTGTAAGCATATTTATATCACTGTTCTTCAAACATTTACAGGTATTTTCATGATAATAAAGAATATTTATAATGTTTATGTTTGGCGAGTGTTTAAACGACTCAAACTAACAGTGATTTTAGATTGATAAGGACTTTCTAATGATCAAATAGCTGTAGTAGTACATGAAAGAGTTGCACATAACGCCTTTGCGATTCAGAATCCATATCGGACAGGTAGCGTAGTGTGTATCGCGAAATATTGTTACACCCCTACACAGAATACATATAGCCTGTGTATGTGGTTTCCAAAATTCACCTCAAACAGATGACACTTACAAAATACACTCACCTAAAGGATTATTAGGGACACCATACTAATACTGTGTTTGACCCCCTTTCGCCTTCAAAACTGCCTTAATTCTATGTGGCATTAATTCAACAAGGTGCTGAAAGCATTCTTATGACATGTTGGCAAATATTGATAGGATAGCATCTTGCAGTTGATGGAGATTTGTGGGATGCACATCCAGGGCACGAAGCTCCCGTTCCACCACATCCCAAAGATGCTCTATTGGGTTGAGATCTGGTGACTGTGGGGGCCATTTTAGTACAGTGAACTCATCGTCATGTTCAAGAAACCAATTTGAAATGATTAGCTTTGTGATATGGTGCATTATCCTGCTGGAAGTAGCCATCAGAGGATGGTTACATGGTGGTCATAAAGGGATGGACATGTTCAGAAACAATGCTCAGGTAGGCCGTGGCATTTAAACAATGCCCAATTGGCACTAAGGGGCCTAAAGTGTGCCAAGAAAAACCCCCCACACCATTAAACCATTGCATTAATGAGAAATTGAATAGGTGTTCCTAAAAATCCTTTAGGTGAGTGTATATGGCTGTAGGCAAGCAATAAGATAGATAAATTATTAACATAATTTGCTTTCATTTTTTAAATGGTTGACATCAATAAATTTCTATAAAGGAGAGAGTGGGGTGAAGAGAATAAGAGATGAGATAGACATAGAGAAAGTTAAAAGAAAGTAAGACGGATGTGGGCCGTATTCTGAAAGAAAAGCAGGGTTACTTTTACACTGCTATTAAAACCTCAAGTGTTATTCAACAGGCAATTATGTGCAAGCACTCAAGCAGAAAGCCTGGAATAATCTGAAAATATGGTCCTGTTTTCTTTTAAAGGAAATTAAATCACAATGCTATATGACTCCGGAGACCCTGAGTGAGACGTCGTCCATAGAAATGTTAGACCGCTTTTGTTCCTAACAGGCTTCAAGAACTCCACATCCCATCAGACGGCAAGCCCCGAAGCATTTTATTCAGAAAAAAACCTGTCAGAGTGACACATTAAGAACAAACTGGAAAAGACAACTCAAAATCCAGTGCTCAGCTTAAAGCAGGAGAAGTCGCTGACGCCAGCAGCGGGTGAAATACAGAAGAGCCCACAATCTTCTTCACTCTTTCACACTGGCTTAAGCGTTCATCTTTGTCAATCATCCTCAAACACTTTCTGTGGGGTATCTCTGCTGGACACCTGCAAACAAACCATTCTGGAGCAGACTCGCCCTCCAGAGCTTAATCTGCATGCAGCGAAAGAAAAAGCCAGAAGTATAGTCTGTTTTTTACGTGTACGCACAGCCTTGCAAAGTATAGTTTGACACTTACACAGATGTTTGACGCATGCACATTCTCCTGTATCTGCGGCCTCCGCGTACAATGTATATGGGGTTTAAAAAGTCAAGCAGTGCATGATAGTACAGAGGTTACCATCAAATGTATATTTACATATACAGTTGGGTCTGAGTGTTTGAGCTTACTTTGCTTTTTATGTATTTTTAAATTGTCTTATATTTTATCTGCATATCAAAAACACTTTTTTAGCGACACTGGTGGCCATTAAGTGAACTGCAGCCAGCAATTTATTGTTGAATAATTGCGAGCGTACTTTGGCCAAAACAGTGGTTAAATAGTATTCACCAACATCATGTCTACATATGAGAAAAAGGCATATTAAGGCACAACTCTCTACTTGTTTGGATTTTCCCGGCAAAACTGTCCAGAGTCCTACACATAAAATCAGTCTACAGGCTAATAGGTTAACTGACTTGCATAACCAAGCTGTTTTAATGTTTGCATTTTTACAATGTAGGTGTTGGAGGTCTATGAATTTTTTTATAATTTTAATACATTTTTTAAAGGGGGGGTTTAATGGTATTTCAAGCATTCTGACTTATTAACACAGTTATAGAGTTGTTTCCTCATGCTAAACGTAGGCCAAGTGTCAAAACAGCAGTTGGGCGTGTTTCAGAGTATTTCTGTGCCGAATGCACTTCGCCAGGGTTCGTACAAGTTTCGGCTAGTTTTTTTCGATTACAGTTCTAACTGACGTTTCAGGGGTTTTCGATACGTATCACTTCTTTATATGGGCTTCCGCCGGAAAACTTCCCCCGGAAAACCCCGCCCAGCCGTTAGTCAGCGGGAAACGCTAGAGCTTGCTAACAGCTTATCACGCCACTCAGCTTTGTTTAATTTCAAAAGTCAACAATGGCACAAGAAGTGTGTTTTTGGATGTAAGGAGAAGAAAGTCAGCCTTATGGAAACAATGGATACAGTTTATTATCCGGATTAGCAGCGGAGTTTTGCGTGTGTGTTTGATGCTGTGGATTTTCAGAACCGGGTCATGACGAGTTACACAGGGTAAGTAAGACTTCTGTCTTATGTTGGAAATAGGCGCGTGTATATTATATAAATGACACGAACATGTAGTGAATCATAAGTTAAAACAGTGTTGAATAGTGTTGCATGACTCGTACTCGCTCCTCCTGCGGTAGTAACTCCTCCTTCTTCATTTTTTCGTACGTTATCGGAAAGATTCGGTAAAGGTAATCTTTCTTTTATAAATCTGATTAAACTAAAGACTCTTCAGAGATATAAAGGATGTCATACTACTCTACTCCAGATTAACATCAGAAATGCAGAAACAGCGTGTGTTACGTGAGCTTTAAGTATATTTTAATACATTTTTTAATTATAAATTATATATTCAGCATAACAAATAGAGTAAAAAGTTTGAAATAAATTTTAGCTCAAAATTTTGTGTGCTAATCGTAACAAGAAATTCCAACCCTCTTTCAATCTTTAATTTTTTAAAAATTGCATACATTTAATGACCTAGAAATGAAGTCAAATAAAATAAAATGTAATTTTACATCATAATATTTATTTTCCGGTTAAACTGGATTTTGATTTACTTATTTGATTCAGTGTTGCTTTATGTTAATGAGTGCATCTGTCAACTTGCCTGCACAAACGTGGGCACCTAGTCCCATTTGATTTGCATTAAGGATTTTCAAGCACCCATTCCCAGCTTCCCCTTCGGTGATGAAAAGCATCACAACACATCCATGAAGCATGAACAGTCAATAACTCATTCGCAGAGCGTGACTGACGGGCTGTGATGCCGTGTGGTGACCCATTATATGCCCCACATCTCCAAGTCTCACAAACCATTCAAGGTAGAGACGGAGAAAAACAAAGGGTGGGAGAGAATCTCATTACAAAGTCATAACTTTCTTCAAGAGAACACATAAGGAGAAATGTGGAAGAATAATAATGTTTTAATGAAAGTAAATAGGGACTGAGGCTAACTCCTATTGTATTTCACTGAAGAAACAAAGTCATAAGAGCTTGAAAGGGCAAGAGGGTGAGTTGATAATGACAAAAAAATCTGTTTTGGGGTTAATTGTCCATTTTAAATTTACTGCCTTAAAATATTTAAAAGATTTACTGTGTTAAGAGCCAACTATATTTCTGCATGGTGATCATTGGTAAATGTAGAGACAATAATAAGGAATATAAATGTGTCCAAGACCAATTTTCTCATCCTCCGCAACAATTTTCAAAAAACATTTTCAAAAAAAAAAAAATGGTTGGAAGGGACATAATTGACTGTGACACTGAAGATGGCTACCAGGTAAGTAGTTCTTCAGTTTTTCTCTCCAGATAAAATTTTGTTTGTCGTAGTACCTAGAAAGCTTTTTAGTTCTCATTACCGAAACATGAGTTTGTAAATGCATATACTGTATTTAATGTAATATGTTGCGGAAATGAAAATTTTTGATAATGATAATCTAAAAAAAAAAAATAATTCTATAGGAAATATTTTTTAAATCCTCTAAAAATAATGGTTATAGTAAGTTCAGACCTTAATCTTATATGTGCACAAAAAAATGGCTTCAAGGGCTTTAAGAAAATTCTGATGTTGGACACCTTCTAAATCTGGATTTTGTGAGAATCACCCATCTTTGTTTTACCGTTAAGTGAAAATGTTCTAGCGAAACACAGCACTTGCGGTCCGCGTACAACGGGCACGTTGTTACATTTTTGGGGAGGTGCACATAAGGCTATGCACAGCCTACTACGGCGTAGATCCTATGCGGGACAACAAATTACCCTTTATACAGTTCATCCCCATGTAACTTTTTTAATAGACTAGAGACTGGAGTAACTTTTGAACAAACATCAGAGGAAAGAGAAACAAAAAGTAAAGTAACCAGTAAAAACCAAAGTAAACTAGAATGTTATCGCGCACTAAACAGAAAATACAATCTGTCAGAATATCTCTCCACTGTTAGAGATGTAAAGCAGAGACGAATCCTCACTAAATACAGACTCAGTGATCACAGTCTGGCAATAGAG
Source organism: Misgurnus anguillicaudatus (assembly GCF_027580225.2). Classification (NCBI taxonomy): domain Eukaryota; kingdom Metazoa; phylum Chordata; class Actinopteri; order Cypriniformes; family Cobitidae; genus Misgurnus; species Misgurnus anguillicaudatus. Next base: position 15,253,869 of record NC_073354.2, read on the forward strand.
AAAGGCCGACATAGACAAACATGGCTCCCAAAAGAAGCGCGAATCTGTGTCCATTGTGACAGTGATGAGATCGAGACAGAGACACACTTTCTCCTTTACTGTGGTCAATATAAAGAGCTTAGAGAAAAACACTTTGACAAAATCTCAAAGCTCGTACCAGAGTTTCATAGCTCTTCAGATTCAGATCAAATGAAGATGTTACTGGGGGAAGACAGACACCCATCAGCTGCTGCTAAATTCATTTATCAGTTACACACCATCAGAAATAATCTACAGCCCTGATCTTGTACAGTACTTTTATTTTACCTCTCATGTGCCTCCGTAAATGTACATTTGTATACTTCAAATATTTATATTTCAAAGACTGTACTGTAAATATCCTCTGATTCTATTTTATTTGCAGTTGTACTTCATCCATCACCCAGCACCTTAGCTTAATTGCACCTTAATGTTTGCTACTATTGTGTTATTGTATGTTTCTTGTTTTGTGTATAATGCTTTGGCAATATTGTAAGTGACACAATCATGCCAATAAAGTTCTTTAAATTGAAATTGAATTAAATTGAATTGAGAAACAACAGAAAGCACATTCAACAACTCTGATAGAACAAAAAATCATTTAAAGATGAAAAGAAGCAGTTCCATCATTCTCTCTCTCTGATGCTTGTGCATCTTAATGCCTTGATCTAATTTAGCGTAACTCAATTTAATTTTCTATTGCTCTTTATTTAACTCAATTTCATTACAGCAGACTCCCCCTCTCTCTCATCTGACGCCCCCTCTCTCACTCTCTCTCTCTCTCTCTCTCTCTCTCTCTTTCTTTCTCCCTCGCTCTATGTCTCTATCAGAGTGCAGACTGTGATGTTTTTAGAGATATAGCAGCAGTTCCCCGCACAGCCTGAGGCCATACAAACAGCCCACGACAGCCTCACAGGAGTCTTGTGTCAAAGTAACGATGATGAGCACAGTTTCACATCATTCTCAGTGGGAAATGCTGGTTTTAACCTCTCTCTCTCTCTCTCTTTCTCTCTCTCTCTCTCTCTCTCTCTCTCTCTCGTGGGTTTACTGTGGAAGAGCATCTACAACATCTATAGAAACCTCCATTTAGGGAAGACTGTCTGAACTAAAGGGATAGTTCACCCAAAAATGAAAATCGGTCATCATTCACTCAATCTCATGTTGTTTCAAACCTGTATACATTTATTTGTTCTGATAAACACAAAGGAAGATATTTAGAGAAATGTTTGAAACCATATCAATCATGAGCACCATTCACTTCCATAGTATTCTTTTATTATGGAAGTCAATGGGGCTCATGATCAGTTTGGTTAAAAACATTCCTCAAAATGTCTTTTGTGGCGGTCATCTCTTTAAATCACAAACAAATCACACACATTACATTACACATGCCTGGTAGAGTTTTGTGATATGAAAATACAATTTTGAATGTTTTTTCCACAGATAATTCTGTGTGTGATTCATATTATATTATTTTAGCGGCTTTTGCATCTGAGCTCCTCATATGTATCTTATATGTCAAATGTATTTATAATAATATACATGATAATATTTTTTATAGTGCGTCAGGAGCAGGAGACGGAAGAACCCAATTGCAGACGGCGTCGGGGTAAACAGAAAACACTTTAATAAATACACCGAAAAATAAAGCCCACGTGGGGGCAAAATCACACTGAACAAGACACTTTACTAATGGGCAAACTACACTAGACAAAAGACTTCACACTAACTGGACTTGACTAATTTAAACACTACTTTGACACGACTTGAGCTGACATGAAAAGTACAAAATCAACCAGCACAGTAGTGGTGGGTCGTTCGTGAACGAGCCGCTCTAAGAGCTGATTCTTTGTAGCGAACGAGCAGAGCCGAATCTTCAGACGCAGGCAGGGGTGGCACCGTAAGAGCTGGCTCTTCTAAGGTAGCCGAGCCAGAAGAGCCGAATCTATGAAAAGAGCCGGACTGCCATCACTAAAATGTAGAGCCGGAGCTGAGCCGAAATAGCCGAATCTATGGAAAGAGCCAGACTGCCCATCACTACAGCACAGGACCAAGGATACAAAGGGATTAAATAGCAAAAACTAAACAAGATAACAAGGGAGGAACAGGTGATGGGAATAAACTAATGATTAAACAATTAACAGGGAGAACAAGGGGGCGGGGTCAGGAGACGAGACACCGAAAGCACATGACTCGAAACACAAGATCATGAGCCTTCACATAAGACATGGGACTGTCAGAACCCAGCCATAATGACAAGACGTAATATTAAACAGGATACAATGGCCGGATCCTGACAGTGTGAGTAATGAATAATGAATAAAAACTAATACAACAAAATCCTTCATACTCTCTTATATAGTAACACTTGGTCAAAAAATGTCCTATGAGAAAAGCATCATGTTGGCCATATGAAAATTAAGAGCCGTTTTAATGATCTTGTGGGATTTTACACTCTCAAATAGGACGTAGTACTTCACTGTCAACCCAACTGCACCATCTGTCGAATCTGTATTGCAAACATCCAACAGCCCATACACTCAGACTCAGATTTGTTCCCCAAAGGATACGGATTCCCCAAATGAGGCTTTTCATCAGTCTATTCATAGTACAGGATTAACAGACTGTATCCACCTCTGTAGGGAAAAGCCTCTCTGTCCCTAATTTTGTGATTGACATTCTCAATGAGAACGAGCAGAGACCTGCATTATTGAGAAGGGGATCCCATGCGTCCTGACTCCCTGTTTTTTTTTTGTACAGGGGGCTGCTTGTTAAAATCATGCTTTGCTGTCTCATGTCTTCAGGGTAGACAAAGATGTTGTAATTGTGTGGAATCATTATTGGAACTGCCAGTCGTCATTTGTAGTAAAGACTTAAGTCTGCTATGGCCAAGTTTTCCCCAGCACTACTTCTCCCAACCAATTTAAAGGAATAGTTCACTCAAATTTGAAAATTCTCTTAACTGCCATCATATATGATTTTTATTCTTCAGTTAAATATAAATGTATTATTTTATATTAAAAGGCCATCATATTATCTTTTTATATGGGGTCAACATGAAAAGCTCTCACTTTTATCATTACAGGTAAATGACACCAGTAAGTTATTACTTCTAAAGCGATATGAGACGTTTGTGAGAACAAAACTCTATAGATGGTTTTAGCAGTAACAACATAAACAAACGGCTTTCGTAGAACAAACGTAATTTCTGGTCAACTCCGCAAAGGATCAATAACAACAAAGTTATTTTAAAGGTAGTTTATTTCTGATAACAAGCAAAATACAGATTACTTTAGTTTAAATCACAGCTAAAGCGTATCAAAAACTCAGCTTACATTACTGTATAAAATGTTTACTATATAATGTATGCAATCTTAATTACAGATCAGCTGCCAAACCTCCCTTCGCATAGCGGTAAATGTTTGCCGTCTCCCCTCATCTTTAGGAAACCAAAACATTTGTTATTTTCAACGAGGTACTTGTTTCAAAGTTCAGTTTAGCCAACAGCCAAACCATTTAACAGAGACCGGAAGTTAAGTTCAGTCCAGGTGCGTAACCGCGACAACGCATGTGATATATTCAGTAGTCGAAAAAAAGCTTGTACAAACTAGAGGTCTTCACGGGTCCACTTAGATCCGAAACCTGAGGTCCGACCTGAGACCCGAGACATGTCTGTCGTTGAGACAGAAATGTCAGTCAATTTTAAATGTACATTTTAGCGGTTATCTTGGTGTCATCATCAGATAACAAAGTAAAACAAATGGAGCAGCTCGCCAAATTGGTTGCGAGGCCACAATTAGACTCGGGTCTAATTTATTGGGTTTGTCTCAGATCGGGTCTTTCTTTTAAAAAAAATTATTTATGCATGTCGGGTTCGGGTATAAAGTGATTCGGGTCATTTTGGGTTGGGTACATTTCTTTGGACCCGAGAAGACCTCTAGTACAAACCCTTACAAAGTGCATTCGGCACAGAAATACTCCTGGTTCAGGAGTCATACTGTGGTTCTTTGGCAGTAAAGAATCTTTTCCCATGTTTAGAATGAGAAATCCAACTGTTTAACTGGGTAATAAGTCTGAATGCATCGAAAACCATTTGTCCCCTCTTTAACATATACTGTGGCAATGTGTATAGTTATCAAAAGAATGAGCAGGAGACCAGGCAGCATGCAAACAGAAAACCCGAACTGGATTTTTGGCATATTGCTGTAATCTGTACAGATTAACACGGCTATCAAGAGGCGTGCAAAACACAAAAACAAAATAACCCAAAAGGCACAAAAGATATCACACTCCACTCTGTGTTGTCCAAAAGCCCTCCTTCTATATCCCACTACACACTACAGCATATTTACAATATATATTTATAACAAAATTAGGATACTGTAACAGTTAAATTATTATTTAAATAATTTCTGCACATCATTTCTGCTTACTTTTAAAGGACACGTATTATAAAAATCTGACTTTTTCCATGTTAAAGTGCTATGATTGGGTCCCCAGTTCTTCTATCAACCTAGAAAATGTGAAAAAGATCAACACAGTAATTTAGTTTTGGTAATCCATTCTCTACAAGCATGTGAAAAAATAGGTAATTGAAATTTGGCTCCCCTTGTGATGTCAGAAAAGGATCTTATTATAATAATACCGCCCCTTAATCTGCACTATCCAACCACAACACTGCTATTTAGTGCAGAGATCAGCTCATTTGCATTTAACAGGACACACCCAAAAACGGCACATTTTTCCTCACACTTACAAAATTTTAACGTGCTATAATATGTTATCTATATGGTATTTTGAGCTAGATCTTCACAAACGTACTCTGGGGACACCAAAGATTTATTTGACATTTTTAAAATGCCTTGTGAAATGTCCCCTTTAAATAAAGGTTTTAAAAATTGTTCTCTCTATCCTGACTGCTCTTGTATCAGCTTTACTGCTCTGCTCCACTGCTGCATCTCAGTGGAGCTGAGCAAGAGTGACCTCGCAATCCACTGCTAATACAACTGTCATCAGTTCACAGCACCTGCTAAAAACAAGCACACACAGAGGGAAAGAGACAGAGAGAACACAGAGGGATGAAACATGCAATGTGAGTTTGTATGTGTCTGCATGTTCCTGCATGACAGGAAACAAGCAAAAGAGGACGAGAGAGGGAATAAAAAAGAAGCAAACAAAGTGGTTGAGGTGTGATAGCAGCAAGTATCAAGGTTAAGTATCTAGTCTCCTGACAGCACTACGTCCTGAATCTTGGAGTCGTGGGTGACGATGCAAAGCAATTTTCAGCTTGCTGTTTCTGAGACATACTGTAATATAACCAGGGTCGGCTGTGAATTTGTACTCACTCGCTTTATGTAAAGTAGTGGCCAAAACGAATGACCGAAAACTAACAAAAAACATCCACAATGAAAGACAAAGAGCACATTTACATCTGGTATTAAGAGGGTCTATGGGCGAATTCCTCTGCTTTGGCTTAAACATGAGCAGGAAAAATGACAGGTTTAAATTGACACACACTAATACAAAGTAGCCTACTGCTGTTTTGTACATGTATATGTAAGAGCTTTCTCAGATATTTTAGAGTAATTGATGAAATAAGCTTGCGCAACTTTCAAATGGTCACAAAGTGAAACTAAACGTGAAAGAGGCGGAGAGTAGCCATTTTAGTTTTATCAATAACAGCCTATAGAGCACACCAAACACTGTGGGATTGCTCTATTAATGAATATCAGTCAAGTGACCTTTAAAGGAGCATTTTACCTGTCGAAACATTAATCTTTATAGAAAGTGTGTTATATTTGTTGGTGAAATGTAACATACATTTCGAATTTGGTGCCTATTTGACAGAGAAAAGGGGTGTTTGCAGTCTCACTCCCTCAACAAAGATATTGGACTTCCTTCTTTCAATGATGCAAAATTATGATTTTTACATCATTGAAAGAAGGAAGTGCAACACTGAAATCTGTATTTCTTCTGTCTCAGCGGCAACTGGGAAAATTATGCATGATCATTCAAAAACATGTCTGGGGTTCTAACTATACAACACTTTATGCAAATGGGTGAAGTGGCCCTTTAACGTCATTCCAGTTGACTGCCGCCATCTTGAGTACCTACTTAGTACCAGTAGGCTACTGACAAGCATTGGCTAGCTTGCTACGATTTACAGATTTCTTATCTTTTACTGTCTATGATTCTTACGGATACGGGAAATGGTTACGAAAGACAACATTTCGCACCTCGACTGTCATGAAAAGAAACGCTACTTTTGCTACAGAACTATCACTATTTTTACAACACTAAGAAGGCACGACACAACATGAAACTTTGCTCGAAGTATCACCTTGATCTCTACACATGAACGGCGAGTGTAGAGAACATTGTTTCTGTACACAGACTTAACTAAAAAGAAAGGTTTTGTACAACTGACTTTGGCTGTTATGGTGTCCGCTCGCCGTCTTTGCCAGACATAAAAAATCGATTTCCGAATGCGAATGAATGAATCTCATATGAGACTCCTTTTTCAACTCAAAGGTAAATATTGTTTTTTACTTGCGACAAAACAACAAATTATCCGTGCATTTATATGGAATTATGCTTTAGGAGCTATTCATCTTTTCTCTCCTCCCTCCTTACGTCACATTCGGAGATCGATACATCTTGACTGGCAAGATGGCGGTGAGCGAACACCAAAACAACCAAAGTCAGTTGTTCAAAACCTTACTTTTAGTAAACTTTATGTACACAAACAATGTTCTCAATGCTCGAGTTCACATGTAGAGACACAGGTGATACTTCGAGCAAAGTATCATGTTGTGTCGAGCCTTTTTAGTGTTGTAAAAATAGCGATTTTGATGCTCACAACATATTGGATGCATAGCTTCTAGTTCTTTTGCGACCACTTCAGGTACTCAAAATGGCGGAAGACAAGTTTGAGATGTGAGTGACGTCAGCTGATATTCATGAATAGGTCAGGACCTATGGACAAACATTGTATTCATACATTACACATTAGATCAGTAGGCGTAGAGTAGGCGGTCTTTTGTGGACACATTGGAGCACGAGCGTATTTACAAGCAGTGCGTTTTCAACTACCTCTGAATGTGGTCGATAGCGGACAAGCTCAAAATGTTTTACACCCCATTTACACCTGTACTTAGCATCATCCACTTGTGATCCAATCGACCAAAATGCATCTTAATACCAGGTGTAGACAGGGCCAAAGACACACACACAAAAAAAACGAGTGTAATGCTGTGAGAGCTGAGCAAGCATGAGAGAGAAAAGGTGAGGTGGAAAAGGACTGCAAGACAAATAAAGTGAGTGAAAAATAAAGAGAGAAAGACGATGCTTCTGGCATGACTTAATACACCAGTGGAGGGCAGTGAGTGTGGTTATAGGGCATTACATTTAAACACTATCAGCCTGAATGGTCACCGTGATGCTCTCTATTAAAAGTAGGTCAGTTTAAGCATTTGGGGCATTGCTTCTGAGAGGTCTCGTCCAGATTTAATGCGCTATCAAAAAAGTGTTGGTTCTCATTGCAAGAGGAAGAGGGAAATTACTGAAATAAAGCGATCTGAAGCCAAGCAAATAACATGGCTATGAAATACAACCTCATTTCATTGCCTACAATAATCATCTATATAAACTGCATATAGCCTCTCTTACTTTCATAACTTTTTTTCATAACATTTCTAATTTGATTAACATGTATTTGGTGTCATACAAAAACAGTTCTTGCTTTTTTATATATTTACACATTTGGCAGACGTTTTACTTAAAACAACTTAAAGTGCATGCAATCTATATAACTACAAAAACAATAATAAATGTTTACACGTCAACATCAATGTTACTCTATCAAAGTTACGGTCCAATGTTGATTTATTTTTGCACAATGACTCAACACTTCTTAAATTAACATTGAAATCTCAACAGATTGTTTGGTTCCATGGCATCACTTTACTAAATCGATGCAACTTCAACTGGATCTGTTATATATCACTTTTGCAATACAAGTTAAACTTATTATCAACCATTAAATATCACTGTTGCTACAGTAAAACATCCTGCTTTATTTACAGCCAGGAGAAATTGGGTAAAAAAGACACAAAGCATTCAAAGATGTCTTTATTTTCTTTATTATGATTTCTTTCATTTGATCAAAAAATAAATAAACTCTACAAAATTAAAAGTTGTCTAAAAAGAAAAGAGCATTTCATACCATACGGTGTCATTTTAAACTAGAGGAACTGGTGCAGACATATGGTTTCCAGTTCCTCCCACAGTTTGTACATACTGGAGCCATTTCTGGTCTACATTAACTGTGTCAAGGCACCTAAAACAGAACAAATCACATCAGAAAAATAAAAATCAAGAAATGAAAATACATCTTAATTGTAAACAATAATTTTTTGTGTACAGTCCAGTAGAGTCATCTGTGTGTGGTAATAGTGTAATGCAGGATTTGGAGGACAGGGGAATTGGCAGCCTGATCTCACAGGAATTTGTTCATATTTTAAAGGTGCATTTTAGAAGGATCTCTTGACAGAAATGCAATATAATATACATAAATATATCATCAGTGGTGTGTAAAGACCTTACATAATGAACTGTATTACCTTAGAATGAGCCCTTTTTATCTACATACACCGCAGGTCCCCTTACATGGAAGTTGCCATGTTTGTACATAGCCCTAAATGGACAAACTGCTTTTCAGAGTGCATTTCATCACTGCGTTGTCAAAGACAACAACATGTTTGTCCTGTGTTGGCTATGGTAGCTTCACTATGCGTTTCAAAAAGGAGGAGCCATGGTTTGCAATTTGCAATCTCACCCCTAGGTGCCACTAAAATCTACACACAGCAACTTTTTGCGGTAGATGCGGCAAGTGCAAGTGATTTTCATGTTAAGTCAATGCAAAGATGCGATTAGGCATCCTGCGGCGCGGTAAGCCTAATTTACTCATTGACCGCCAGCCTATTTGAAAAAACTTGCCCACCCGCATTTTTGTGATTTTAACAAAAGTTTCACAAAATTCCTTGCAGGAAAAATTACCTTCTATAAATATATAAATATACAAATATATCAAATGAAAGAACACACCCTCTGCTTTCAAACAAACAAACAAACAAACAAAATGGGGGAAAACATTTCATTATATATTTACTTTTTCCACTTAATTTAACCACTGAAATATGGATATTTCTCTTTAAAAATACAACATTTTGAGCAAAAAGCTTAAAAAATTGCGTTTTTGTAAAGGAATTAATGTTAGAGATCAGACTCAGAATGACTATCAAACATAAAGGCAGTTAAAATAAATCATTAAATCTTTTTAACTTCCGTTTTTTATAAATTCGGTTTATCTAGTCAATAAAAGCGGTATTACACTTTCACTTTGAAATTCGTCCAGAAAGGCATATTTATCAGTTAAATATTAACTCATAATTGGCGAGATAAATCGTCAATGGCAGTGAAAGGGTTAAGGGTTGCCACGGGAAACACGCGAGTTGAAAAATCTGAACTTCGACTGATTTCCGCACCGCGTTAACCGATCAGGACCTTGCTGTAGTAGTGACGTGATTACAGGAAGCGAGCGGAGTGGCGGAGTTTTTTTTTTTTTTTGAGTAGCGGAGTCTCAGTGGAGTTGCAGAAGCCCCTTCCATGACGCGAACTTCCGCGTAAATCTCTCGAATGACTAGAGTTTCACGCGCGAATGAAGCGAGTGAACTCAAATGTTCAAGTGTACAACTTTTTGCTGCTTCTGGTGGGAATGCACCATAATGCTACGTACACACCAAATGCGGGGCATCGCGTTACTCGCTCTAGATTACTCGTGGGATTTAACTTCGTGTCATGCAAATTTTGAATATTTTCAACTTGGGCAAAGACGCATTTGGGCGAATAACGTGTGTTTTCGCGGCAAACGCACCGCCATATCGCGTCATTTGCATTGCCCCATGCGAGGACACGTCTGATCGCGTCTTTGCATTGACTTTGTATGTAATCTACTTACGCAAATCATTGAACTCGCGTATGGTGAAAACCCACAGTAAGAGTTGGCTAATTAGTATAAATTTGTATGAAGTGAATTGTACAAAAACATAAGATGAATATAAAACAATAATGTTGTGTATTTACGACATGTGAATTGACCCTTCTATGTTGCCATACCCCCTTTTGTATGCTTGTAATTCTATTGGTGGATTAGCCCGGCGGTTGCCTGGGAAACGTGTTGAGAAAATAAAGCAGCTCCGGTTAACATGCGCTCTTGCCTCTCGTGTGTTTTAATATATTATAAACACATATATAACAAATAATGAAGCCCCTAACCGAAAAGCAAATCATACAAAATGAGGGATATGGTGGTATCAATTAATATGAATTAGTGACCTTATAAAATACGAACAAATTCCCATAAGATTGTGTTGGTGGGGGGAAGGTATGATAGTGATGGGTGATTTCTGGGAATTAAGACTAGTAGACTTTCAACGTGCCAGATATCCTTAGAGCAGAAGGGGACGCATGTAAAAACACTGGCTTTTAAACAGGTTTAATGAAAGGTTGCATATACACAGGAGCAAAGTGTAATTCAATTGACTCCATTCTGATTCATTGCAATAAACATGTTATTGGTTTATATGTTAACTTATAGTTATTGGTTTATATGTTAAGTTTTGGCTCTAAACTTATTTTTGCACTAATGTCGATTACATGAGCTAGCTCACCTAACAATATCTGGTTTAATAGACATTAATTGATCATCTTTAAACCAATGAAAGGTTGTGTTATTGTGAATTAATTGTAATTTTCTTACCTGATCTTTACAGATAGAACAGGATGTGAAGGCGAAAGTCTTTTCCAATTGGTGATAACACGCTCGACCACAAATCAATGATTTTTCAATATCACCATCATGCTTCTCAGTTCTGTCATTGTGCATCAGTTTTCTTCTGTCTTTACTTCTCCCTCTTAAGACGTGAGGAAGAGATGCTAGCAAGCACAAAGGAATCAAAGCACAACATATGTTAAATGAAATAAATATCCTCGGTCAAAGAAAAGTTACCTCTCATTGATGTCAGTCATGTACTGATGAGTTTTCACAAAGTGTTTTATGTCATGCTCTCATGTGGGTGATTTCAAATCAGCTTAAAAATGCAAGATCCAAGTATTTTTCATTTATTTTTTGCAAATACTTCAAGCTTTTTTAATTTAACTTAAAGCATTTGAGATCATGTCAGATCTACAACAGTAAAACAGCTGTTTGCCTTAAGCAAACTCCTTATCATCTGAATCATAATCAGATTCTTCTGTCATGGTTTTATAAATAGCACACTTTCATCATGACTATCACCACTTCAACACTTTTTCAAGGTATTTCACAAGCCGACAATCACATTCAGGTCATTCTCCTGATTCTCTGAATAGCAGGATTTCCTTGAAAGTATTTAATCTATTTATAGTGATTTAATATCACATGCTCATATAAAGAATCAGGCTACATGTTGAGCTTTGCGAAACTGTTGACTGTCTGCCGTCTATAGGATTTAATACTCTAATTCACACAGTTGCGCTCTTGCTTTGCGTGATCTAATTTGAACGTCTCGTGTAGTGAATGAGCAGATTTATGTGTAGAAGATGAGGATGGAGACATCAAAGAGCAGTGATTCACTTTTAGCTCTGCGGGGAGGTCCAAACCAGCTTTATCTGTCCTATCGACTCCTACAGGCACAAATACTTATGTAAGTGGATGAGTGTGGTGTGAAGAAACAGAATATCATGAATATCTCCCCGTCCACTGTGGAGATGATCTCCTCGAGGTCTTATTTCTGGCTCGCGGATGAAAATGATTTCAAGAATAAAAGTCTAGTGTGGAAAAATAGGTTAATCCTGGTGATCATTTTACACTAGATTTTAAAAAGCACAAGTTTTAAAAGGGGCACGCAGTAATTATTTATTTATTAAAGTTGCCAAAGAATCCATTGAAATACTGTGTTTAATTGTTCACTGATATTTACATAGAAGGTATGTAACTTTATTAAGTACAAAAATTATCCAGAAACATTTTTCCATTTACAACCCTAGGATTTGTTCTTTGAATGAAATGGTCTATATTTCCCCTATGTGGAGGGTCATGAATAATAATATTGAGCTCTGCTCTGATTGCTCTGCTCTGAGGCTCATGCCAGTAGCTCACATTAGTAAACAGACCTTATGTTTGAGCCTGTATCAGACAAAATACAGATTTTGAGGAACAACCAATTGCTTGGAGTTTGTTAATAAACGTTTCTGAGTGGTAAGTTTGTGGGGTTTTTTTTCAGTATGGACCTGCAAAACGTAACTGTAAAGAAAATAGTAGAACTTCAGCCTAAACGTTAGCATATAGCATTAATCAGCATGTAGCGCTAACTCAGCCGAAACAATTTTGTTTTTAGCATTTTAATTAGGGGTGCACCAATAAATGCCGATAAAAACTAATAATACGTGGCCGGTAACTATTCTGAATCGCACAGCCAATATTATTCACAGCTTTTTCATGTACTACGGCTTTTGATCAGTAAGTCCTTATTGATCTGAAAGCACTCGTTTGACTCGTTTTAACATGCATTTGAAAAAGCAACACTCGTGAAACATAATCATTATACATATTCTTTATTATCATGAAAATAACTGAAAAGGTTTGAAGAACAGCATTATAAATATCCTTAAGCCATTTACTGGAGCTGCGTGTCTTATGCTGCGTTCCAGGCAGGTTTTTAAACCCGTGAGTTACGACTTCAAAACCACGACTCACGACCCTATGCGTTCCAGGCAGCCTGTAACTCGTGTTTTTACAACCTTCTACCTGTGAAAATGCACTGGAACGGCAGTCAAACCCGTGACTTCCCACCCGTGAACTCGTACTAGATCGATGTACTCCCAGTTCAGAGTCGTGAGTCGTGGTTTTGAAGTCGTGATTCACGGGTTACAGGTTGCCTGGAACGCAGCATTAGCTGCGTGTGTATGGTTCTTCATCTGCAGCGCATATTGAGTTTCTGCACGAGAGCGCCCCCTTGCTTTTGGATGTAGCGGCATTACACCATAATTCATTGAGAAGCATAGCCAGCATCATCGGCCGATATATCGGTGCACCCCTAATTTTAACACCTTTGTAATTAATTTAATGTGTAATTTAATGCCGGGGGTGTACATCCTGACTGTAACGTCACAGTCAGTGTTATGTTGAAATAGGCCTGTTGTCCAGCAGTCTTTTGCGTGCACAAGGTTTACGTAAAAATTAGGAAACAAAGCGTGTTTAAGGCTCAAGATATGTCATTACCATGTACAGAGCTCGGTATACTCATAAAACTTAATGGGGCGGTTTCCCGGACAGGGATTACACTAGTCCTAGACTAAAACATTTTTAAGAGCTGTCCAAACTGATAACAACTTGCACTTACATATCTTAAAATACATCAGTGCCCTTTGTTTTGCCCCAAAATTCACACAAGTAATGTTTTAAGTAAGACATGTTTGTTAAAACTAGTTATATTTCCTAATTAAACTAAGGCCTAGTCCTAATTAAGCTAATCCCTGTCCGCGAAATCGCCCCTATATAAACAAATTTACTGACTGTACCTTTTATTTATGCTTACGTATAATACATTTGAACACGTCTGCCAACTTTTCCATCTCAATTCATCTCGGAGTTTATCAGTGGAAGACTTGCATACATCCAGCTTTGAGATCAAATACCTAAATTCTTCACTGTTTGGATATTTGTCATCTGAGATCACATGTGTGAGTCTGAGATCAAATTCATGTGTGTGTTTGTGTGTGAGTTTACATGGGCATCAAGTGTGTTTGTGGAGGTGCAGTTGTGGGTCATCGGGTGATGATGGCTGATAAGCTGAGTGAATGAGCTGATGGTTGTCTCTCTGTCAAGCCTCAGGACACAAATCCGTCTGTAATTACCCACACTGAATGATGTGATAAGAGGGAGATGTTACCAATGACTGCCAGCTGAGAAAGCGTATAACCCTTTCAGTTCCAAACTCTAAGTAAGTTACAAGTGAAAGTGACGTGATTGTCAAGTTTGGTAACCTATTCGTAAAATTTAACCTTGCCATTTAACCCATTCCAGAGAGCAATGAACAGTGAACACACACACACACACACACAAGAAGCAGTGGGCAGCTATCACTGCAGCACTTAGGGAGCAACTGGTAAAGGGTGCCTTCCTCAAGGGCACTTTAGCTGCTACCTCCCAGCCGTGAGAATGTAACCAGTGACCCTTGGATTTTTGATTTACATTTCTCATTGAAAACCTGGGTGTGCTAATTTTTGGGCACTGTATTAATTAAATGGATAAAGTATTTTTATGAATAATAATAGTTTATTTTGTGTTCGATAAACAAAATCATTAGAATTTTGACTTATATTTAAATGAAGGTGGGAAGATGATGATGAATGTTCACCAGATATAAGTGAGGGGGTGAGTTCTGCCACAAACACTTTTAGACAAACACTTTCATCCATAATAAACATCCAATTTACTTAGTAAAGAAGTTTTTCTTTGGAAAATGTATTCAAAATCCACTTGGCTCACAAATCTAAGGGGTCCTGTGGGAAGTACAGGTAATGTTTTGGAATGATTTAAGGAACATAAACGAGTCGCGACTAATCGTTTTACTGAGAGTGTGTAACTATTGTACCTTACGAACCTGGAAGATTTAAATACAATAAGACGGACTACACAGCTTAAAAACCATAGAGGAGAGTGATATGCATAAAAAATACAAATGAAAACTACATAGTTGTAATCGTAAACCCAGCTGGTGTGATCAAACACATACGAATTATTCATAGCGCTCTGTGGTCCAATCTGTAAACATGTTTGCAAATGACTCATTACAATTTACCGCCAAGATGATAGAAGGACAAATAAATTACCCGGTATGATCTTCACACCAATACATTAACACGGGAAAACACACAAATTAGTCATAACATTTCATTGTGCATTTGGCTTTTGTACGCAGGACTGATTCCAACATGACTTCATCATGTAAATAATCTCTCCCGACTTCAATGCCAAGGTTGTTTTAGCACACAAACTGCGACAATTTATCATACTGGCTTACATACAGTTCTGCCCATAAGTTAACATTGCCCTTGAGGAATGATAAACATGTTTTTTTTTATGAAGCTCTTCGACACGACAGATATTTGCAGACATGTTCCATATAACAAAATAAAATCTGAAATTATATACATTTTTACGTTTAAAAGTTTATATCACCTCTCATGTTGGCTTTTTGAGCATCCATGATTTTTTAGGGAGGGACTATGTTTTTGTCAAACCAAAGAAATGCTTAATATAAAGAATCTGTATATGCAAGAGAAAATAGGGGCATGTAAATGATGCTTAGTTATCTATACATCAAAGACTAAAGTATGCATACTTCACAGCAGATTTGTATGACACGATGGTATATCATTTCTATTTGTCTTGAAACCTCTGTTGTTTGTTTGTTTGTTTGTGTGAATGAATGTAGCTGCTCTTTATGTCTGTTCTTCAATGCTTGCCGTTGAGTTTACTGTAAGCACATTTAAGCACATGTCAGCAGTGTAACACACTGAGCAGCCCACTCACTGCTGGATCTTCAGTACTCGCTTAACAATAAAGGCTGTTTAGCAGATAAAAAGCTATTGGGGGCCAGTTGAACTATGAAGTGATGCTTAAAAGGCTAAACAGTGCTTTTTATACACAGCACAGGAGACCAAGTTATAGTGTTGGCCGTTCTGAACGCAGTTATGTGCATTTATGTTGTGTTTATGCAGTGGAGAAAACCCAAAGGAAAATGAAGGAAAACAGTTAAATGTGTTTTGTCACAGCACAGAAAAATGTGTTATTAACCACCCAACCAACTTTGAACGAAAAAATGACAAATAAATAAAATAAGTTATCAAAATCTTAGATAAATCATTCACAAGACACTGCCATCTCTCAACTTTGAAATACAGCTACAACCTGAATGGATGCTCGTGATTGTGTTAGGGGCGGGGCCATGCACGGTGGCTCAAGTGCGCCATCGATCCACCATTTTAAGGCCAGCTTAAAAAAATCCTTGACTCAAATGGTGTAAACTGTTAACCGATCTAACAATTCAGAACCAGTGCACTGTAAAAAATACTTTGCTGCCTTAAAATGTTTTGTTAAATCAACTCAGATTTACAAGTCATGTCAACAAAGATGAGTTGTCACAACTTATAAAATATAGTTGAGAAAAATCAACTTAATTTTATAAGTTATAACAACTCACCTGTAGTTATAACAACTGATCTCTAGTCAAGATAAATAAAAGTAAGTTGAAATGACTTGTAAATCCGAGTTGATTCAACAAAAAATTTTAAGGCAGCAAAGTATTTTTTACAGTGTGGCGGCTGGTGACTGCTCTTCCGAGGGGCGCAAATTCAAAATATATGTTCGTTGTGTCGTGTGTTGCTCGTGCTTTCAAAATATGTGTTCTTTGCGTCATGTGACCCATGCGCATCACGTGTTTTGTGAAAATAAGTGCATCAAAACTGTACGCTCACGTTCACAAAATACTCACAAGACACTCCCTTAACACTAAACTGGCAAACTGGTATTTGGCAAACGTGAGCGTCTCTTTTATCATAAACCCCTTAGACGTGTGTGCAGCAGGCACTTATTTTGACAAGACACGTGATGCACATAGGTTCCCTTGTTGTGCAAAACACAAATTATAAAACGGCTTGTTCTGGTTCTTCATTTTGATTGGTTGAAACGCGTTCTAAGCCGTGATAAAATACCCCGGTAAACCCACGGTTCAGACCGCATCACAAGTATCACTGCGCCACTGTTGCTATTGATTTATGAAAATAAACACCTCAGTCTTTAATCATTTTTTTTTATTTTTCTACCTTTGCACAATTATGGCGATATCCAGATAAATGTCAATAAATCAAACATTTCATCAATAAAGAGAAAACGTTCTCTGAAGTTTTTTTTGTCTTATTGATATTTCCGCTATTATCCACTAGAGGGCAATCTTACCCAACTTAAACACTGAGGCATTCACTCGACACAACAGCGTTGTGGTGGATTTAGCGTGTGTTTTGATCAGGCTCTGAATCTGATCTCTAAGTTCCTCACAAAAATGGAATTATCTCCGCATTTAGCTGAAAATTTGAGAGGTGATAACTGATAAGACAACAAATGAAGGTAGGATGAAACGTTTTTTGATGTTGTTGGAAAGTGGATGGACTGTTCTTTCATTTGATATCTTATGTTTATTTAAAGAAGATAATTTTTCTGTAAGGCATTCAACTAAAACTGGGTGGCAACTTAAAAAAAAACGCTGACGGGGAAAAAGTTAAGCATGCTTACAAACATATTTGATCATCACTTCAACAGTTGCACGATATAAATGTTAATGTATAAATTAGATGAATGTTGATTTATAAAATAAACAGCAGTCTTTAATCATATTTTCTTTGTGCCTTTGCTGCCTCTCTGTTGTTTGTGAACTGCGCTCTGTTGCAGCCACACTTGATTCTGAGGAACTACTTTGTTTGGCGGAAGAGTAATATTTATACTAATATAATTACAACTTATTTGTGTTTTATTTGATAAAATCCCGCTAACGTTATGCATATGAAGTAACCGTTTTATAAACGCAATAAACCCCTCGAAGCGTTGGGCCACCAGTGCACTTTATAACAGCCAAGGGGGCTTAGGCACTCCGCTTCGCGTCGTGCCTAACAACGCCCCTTAGCTGTTATAAAATGCACCGGCAACCCACTGCCTCTTGGGGTCTACTGCTTTATTTTAAAATGACGAACCACACAAATGACGGGCTACATACATTTTGTGATAAGCTTTGCATCAATAAAGAAGTCATCGGCTGCCACTGTTTGTAACATGTTGTTCAGCAATACATTTACTGTATAATGTGTTTAAAAACAATTTTCAAGATTTTCCTTTAAGAGGTTGCTCATTTAAAGCTCAAAAGACTTACTGGAAATCTAAGTCATGTTGCCTTTATGTTTCAAGGTTGTCTCTATATGGAAGCAAAAAGACTATTGTTAACATTCAATAAAAGTATGGATGTACAAATGAATGTGGATTTCATAGTTCAGTTAATTTAATGATGAGAAATATTTGAGTTTCTATTGCAGACACTGGTGTCTTGATATTAAGAAACTTGTGAGAAGACACACATTATGCTTGGCAAAAAATATGGGACAGAAGGCTTCTTGTATGGGACGCTGTAAATTTGTCCAAAAAAATAAAACAGTTTGTCCCATCTAATACAGGACACTTGGCAACCATAAGAAAATCCCTGAGGTGTTAGAGAATGATTTCTTTTTTATTTACAATACTTCAGTTTAATTGATGACTAGTATTATATCAAGAACTTGATAAGTAATAGGGATGGGCGATAATTCACATGCGATATCATGCACATCTCGTAAAGCCTGTTCCTTTATTAGTAGTAAATCGCCATCACTTGATATTCAGAGGAAGCAGTATTTACTACACAAAGCCATAGTTCACTGACAAGCCGGGCCATATCGCATACATACTCTAGGCAATACGTCCGTGAAATTGCGAAATTGCCCCAATTGTCAGTGAACTACGGCTTTGTGTAGTAAATGTCACTCCATCTGGAAGCAGGTGATGGCGATTTACTACTAATAACGGAACCGGCTTCACTGACAAGATGCGCAATGACAATCACATGTTAATCGCGCATCTCTAATTTATTGTACAATGTGTTCAAAAACTATTTTCAAGATTGATTTTCCTTTAAGAGGTTGCTCATTTAAAGTTCAAAAGACTTACTGGAGATCTAAGTCATGTTGCCTTTCAAGGTTGTCTCTATATAGAAGCACAAAGACTATTGTTGACATTCAATAAAAGTATGGAATGGATGTACAAATGAATGTGGATTTCAAAGTTCAGTTAATTTAATGATGAGACATATTTGAGTTTCTATTGCAGACACTGGTGTCTTGATATTGAAAGACTTGTGAGAAGACACACAATATGCTTGGCAAAAAATATGGGACAGAAGGCTTCTTGTATGGGACGCTGTAAATTTGTCAAAAAAAATAAAACAGTTTGTCCCATCTAATACAGGACACTTGGCAACCATAAGAAAATCCCTGAGGTTTTAGTTAGAATGATTTCTTTTTTTAGTTACAATACTTCTGTTTAACCAACAATTTAATTACTAATATTTTATCAAGAACTCAGTGGTACTTCATAAGTAATACACAAGATTTTGGGTGGGAGGGCGGTGCTGCTTTTTAAAGTCATATAAATACTTGCTCTTAAACATAGCCTACAATACAATGCATTCTCAGTCAAAGATTTATGTCACAATCTTGAACAAACACTACAACACTCACATAAAACACTCTTAAACGCCTATAAGCCTTGAAAAAAACACCACATATAACATCCTCAAACAAACACTATAACTCTCGTAAACAAATGCTATAACACCAAACACCATAAAAAACATCATGCATTCTCAAACAAACATTACTACGCTTGTAAAAAAAACACAACCTCCTTAAACAAACTATAATACACATTAAAATCACTATACCACATTTTTAATACACACAACAACACCCAAAAGCTAACACTATAGCACCTGTTAATTTCCCTCTGAGATAAATAAAGTTTATCAAATATCAAATTAAATCAGTCAAATAGTATGAAACACTCTTGAACAAACACTATAATGCTCATAAACCAACAATATAACACTCTCAAACAAACACTATGCAACCCCCTCAAACAAACACTACACAACACTCTTAAACAAATATTATAAGATATAATAAAAACTGTTTTGTGTTGTGTAGTATTTGTTTGAAAACAATGTATGGTGTTTTTCTCAGTGCAAGGTATTTAAATTAAGGAGCTCAAACATGCATTTTAGTCTGGGACTAGGATAAGACCTGTCCAGGAAACAGCCCCTATAAGACTTATGTTACCATAAACACCATACATTGTTTTCAAACAAACACTACACAACACTCTTATACAAACACTATAAGACTTGCAAAAACACCACACATTGTTTTCAAACAAACACTATACAGCACTCTTATACAAACACTATAAGACTCGTAAAAACACCACACATTGTTTTCAAACAAACACTACACAACACTCTTATACAAACACTATAAGACTCGTAAAAACACCACACATTGTTTTCAGACAAACACTACGCAACACTCTTATACAAACACTAAGACTTGTAAAAACACCACACATTGTTTTCAAACAAACACTAAAATTAAATTAAAATTAAATAAACCAACACTATGCAACCCTCTCAAACAAACAAACACTACACAACACTCTTAAACAAACATTTTAAGATTAAAAAACTGTTTTGTGTAGTATTTGTTTGAAAACAATGTATGGTGTTTTTGTCAGTGCAAGGTGTGTTTAAATTAAGGCAGCTCAAACATGCATTTTAGTCTGGGACTAGGATAAGACCTGTCCGGGAAACAGTCCCTTTAAGATTTAACTTACCATAAACACCACACATGTTTCAAACAAACACTACACAACACTCTTATACAAACACTAAGACTTGTAAAAACACCACATATTGTTTTAAAACAAACACTACACAACACTCTTATACAAACACTAAAAGACATGTAAAACACCACATATTGTTTTAAAACAAACACTACACAACACTCTTATACAAACACTATAAGACTTGTAAAAACGCCACATATTGTTTTCAAACAAACACTACACAACACTCTTATACAAACACTATAAGACATGTAAAAACACCACACATTGTTTTCAAACAAACACTACACAGCACTCTTATACAAACACTATAAGACTTGTAAAAACACCACACATTGTTTTCAAACAAACACTACACAGCACTCTTATACAAACACTATAAGACTTGTAAAAACACCACACATAGTTTTCAAACAAACACAACACTCTTATACAAACACTATAAGACTTGCAAAAACACCACATTGTTTTCAAACAAACACTACACACAACGTTCTTAAACAAACACTATAAGACTTGCAAAAACACCACACATTGTTTTCAAAAAAAACACTATACAGCACTCTTATACAAACACTATAAGCCTTGTAAAAACACCACACATTGTTTTCAGACAAACACTAAAATTAAATTAAAATTAAATAAACCAACACTATGCAACCCTCTCAAACAAACAAACACTACACAACACTCTTAAACAAACATTTTAAGATTAAACAACTGTTTTGTGTAGTATTTGTTTGAAAACAATGTATGGTGTTTTTGTCAGTGCAAGGTGTGTTTAAATTAAGGCAGCTCAAACATGCATTTTAGTCTGGGACTAGGATAAGACCTGTCCGGGAAACAGCCCCTATAAGATTTAACTTACCATAAACACCACACATTGTTTTCAAACAAACACTACACAACACTGTTATACAAAAACTATAAGACTTGTAAAAACACCACATATTGTTTTAAAACAAACACTACACAACACTCTTATACAAACACTAAAAGACATGTAAAACACCACATATTGTTTTCAAACAAACACTACACAACACTCTTATACAAACACTATAAGACTTGTAAAACACCACACATTGTTTTCAAACAAACACTACACAACACTCTTATACAAACACTATAAGACTTGTAAAACACCACACATTGTTTTCAAACAAACACTACGCAACCCTCTTATACAAACACTATAAGACTTGTAAAAACACCACACATTGTTTTCAAACAAACACTAAAGTTAAATTAAGATTAAATAGTGTTACATATTGTCATACTTTCAATCAAACACTATACAACACTTTGAAACAAATATAGTACCTGACTAAATATCTGACCTAAGCATCTCTGAGGTGTGAGACTGAGAGGGCAAACTGGAGTGAACTGGGACATGTGCATGTGTGTATGATCTTACTAAAAGTGATGGAGTATATAGGGAGGGCTGAAGTCTTCTCTATAAACGTCACAGATAGGGGGAAAAAGTCTCCAATAATGGGAAGGCCGACAGATGCTCCAGTTTCCTTGACAGAAATGGAGGTCAAGTGGAGATTTATGTAAAAGGAAAACAGACGGCGAGGGAGAGAAGGAAAGGTGCATATTATGACTTTAACTACTACATAGGGAGGACAGAGCTGGCAGGACAATAGGCAGATATGAGCCCTTAAAACAGCAGCGAGGAAGCAGATTATTGCAGTGTTTCCAAGGCTTTTTTGTCTTATGTACCCCCACAGCCCCATCAGTAAGACTAAAGTACCCCTTCATCAACACCAATCCAGAATGGCATTCCATATTTAGCTTTATCATTATGATCCATGTCATTTAGCATGATGCCTAAAGTCTTATAAACTAATTATAAGATTTAAAGCATTATAATTTGATTTCATCATTTATTTTAATCTTGGACATAGTTAGTCAATATTAAAGATATTAAAGTTTTTTACATTATGGAGGATGGCTTTATTTAAAAAAGTAAATTACTTTAGCTGCAGGGTCACAAATGGGCTTACACACCTGATCTAAATGCAAAAGTTACACAATTACAAAAGTCTATTTGGTAATGAAGCTCAGGCACTTTCTTTTCTGAGATGCCCTTTCTGGCTATTCTAACTGAATCAAGTTGCTCTAAAAATGAATTCCCAATTTGGGTTTATGCTGGATTTATGCTGATCCAGCTGGTAACCCATCTCAGCCAAGCAGTGTTTATATGCAAACTCTGCTGATGAGCCGATGGCTTGGTCGGCCAGCAGTTTTTCAAGTGATGCTTATTGACCAAAGTCGTCTTGCTGGTTAAGTTAATAACGAAGCATCCAAAACACAACATATGCTTTGGGAACATTCAGAGCCCTGCAGTGTTGTTATGTATTAGTGATACACAGAGCATTTCAGTCAAGCCATGATAATTCTGAGCAAATGCATGTTTGTAGTCAAGAGTTGCCTCAACTTCATGAGGCTTAATTTTTTTTATCTCAGCAGCCAGAGAGCTTGGAGCACAGCACATAACCGGCTAAGAAAGAGCGCCTCGGGCCGCTTAATCGAGCATTATCTTCTATTTATCTCTCATGACTCTTCTGTCGACTGACTTTCAAATAAAGGATGGTGGAAAAGGCTGGAGGTCTTGGCAACAGAGCTGGTGCCGCATCAGACTAGTTATCGAAGCCAACAAAGACATCAGCTTTCGTGCCAAGTATGAATAAATAAACACCCAACTGAAGGTTTTCTTATAGGCTGAGAAGCGTTCTTATTAAATGCACGTGTTGTGCTTCTGACAGAAGGATTTGTCTGGCATGCCGAGGCTGTTGCAGAGACAGATTTGTGGGACCCCACTTTATACATTGTGGGTTTTCACACAAAAATAATTGTAATAACAAGTTGCTGACTAATTATCAGTCCAGTTTCTCTGGTGAAAATAAAAAACTTAAAATTATTAAATTGTTTTCTCAGCTTCAAGTCATTCCAAACCTGTATGACTTTCTTTCTTCTGCAGAACAAAAAAAAAATACTTTGAAGCCCCAAATAGGGTAACCAAATAACATTGGCCTCCATTGACTTCCATTGGATGTGAGCACTGAGACATTTCTCAGATTTTCAGATGCTGTGACAATAATTGCAATGACAATGCAATGCAAAGTTTATTTGTCAATGTACGGTATTAAGACATAAAAGACATTTGCAGCTGGGTTCATTAAAGAGGACCTATTTCATTGCTAAAAACAACGTTGTTTGTTTGTGTATTTGTTATAATACAATGTGTTTGTGTGGTTTATGGTTAAAAACACATTATTTTCCACATGCCGTACATTTTTGTAGCTCCAGGTATACCGCTTTCCTCAAATGCTTTGATTTTGTACAAAACTCATTGATCTGAAAAACACTGTGTCACTGATTGGCCAGCTAATCTGTACGTTGTGATTGGCCTGTATACCTCTTACGTCAGCCGGAAATGGGACACTCCTTACCATGTTTGAAAGATTCGCTCACAATGCAATGAATTAAAAACATCAACAGTGTGATTTAAATACCAGCTAAAACCAGCATAAGCTGGTTGGCTGGTAAAGATGGTGTCGCAGGCTGGTTTTAGAGGGTTTGGGCCACAGTTAGCTGATCAGGTTGGTAGACCAGCTGACCCACTATCTTAGTTAAACCAACTTGACCAGACTAGAAGCTTGGCCAGCTTGGACGCTGGTTGGCTGGTTTTAGATGGAAGAAGCCAGTTTAAGATGGTCTTCCCAGCCTGACAAAAGCAGCCTAAGATGGCCAAGCTGGTGGGACAGTTGGTCTCCCAGCCTAACCAGTAGGGATGTGACGATTACCGGTTTCACGAAGAACCACTATAAAATGTTCTGACGGTTAGTATTATTGTTTAAAATGTAATTATCATTACAACCGTGTTTGATTACCGTGATTTTGAAAACTCGCTGTAAATCCTGTCCAGCCAGAATCGGTTTGATGCAGGCGCGCACATGCAACATAGTTTTTTGCACAAGAAGGCATTTAAGGGATAATGTATTGTATTCATTCACGGTAAACGTATTAGACCGATTTTTTACCACAGAAATAATTTTAGGGACATGAAATATTAAATTGTTCAAATGTTTTCAGTGTGTATATCAGTTCTTTTTGAACATTTCCATTTCATTTGAACAAAACCATGATAATATTCAAAACCGTGATAACTTTGGTCACTATAAAATAATTATATACATTTTTCATACCGTCCCATCCCTACTAACCAGCTAAAATGTGTCCAAAACCCCTCTATAACCAGCCTTCTACACCAGCTAAAACCAGGATGGGAGACCAGGTAAAACCAGTCAACCAGCTTAGGATAGTTTTAGCTGGTCTTATAGGGAAGGTTTAGTTTAATTTGTTTAGTCCTGCATATGTGAAAATGTTTATACATTATTTTAAAATATTAGATATAAAACACATTTCACATGATTTTCACATTACTTAACCAAACTGCCCACAGAGTAGTCCACTTTCACTTAAAAGCTTAAAGTATTTTACCTCAACTATCTTTCTTATTTACAAAATAGAGATTAATACAGCTTTTTGCATACACAGCAAAAGTCTTTTATCAAGTTAGTTGGCAAGGTAAAAAGCCTTTACGCTCGTGAGCACAAAATACTATCAAATAATATGTACCACTGGTTGCGTGGCAACCACAGAAAGTGAGCATCAGCAGACGGAAGTCTCGAAGTCTCCGGGGTTCAGTCTATATACTAATCTAAATATTTCCACCTTATATACTGTACAAAGTTACAAACATATTAAACATCCCAGTTGAAATGACAATGGAGGCTGGGTATTATTTAAGTTGTTTGTTAGGAGTAGATGTTTTGCAAAAAAATTACCAAATGTGCAAATCAGGTATGAGCTTTCCCCTCAGGAAAATCATTACATTTATAATAAAAAAACACTGTGATCACATGATTGTGAAATATGAAGAGGAAATCCGTTTATACAGACACGGAGAGAGAGAGAGGGAGAGAGAGAGAGAGAGAGAGAGAGAGAGAGAGCACCTTTAAAGCGATGACATCATAACAATTGTGAAGCACCGATCATAGAGGACCTCATCTTTCAGCAATAAACATCAAGGGGAAAATATAAACACAAGCAACATGAATAATGACTGCCATGAAAATCATGCCACATTGCGCAATCGTCCAACCAAACACTGTGTGAATGCAGCCACTGCGTCTGTCTGCTGCGGGAAAACTGTCGCATCATTTCTATTGGATCAGACATCAAACACAACATGTCACGAGCGGTTCCCTGCATTCAAGTGTTTCTCTCTAGATCGCGTGTCAGGTGAAAGAACACACTGTGCTGTCTGATATTACAGCGCACTTTATGATAACAACTAACCGATATATTTTCATTAAAGGCAAACGTATGAATTGGAAATTTTGTCGAATGTGTTCACGAGGGACTGGTATGGTCTGAGAAACCCAAATGCCGTCTCGCTAGTGGTCTCAGAGTTGTGCAACCCTGTTCTCCTGAAGGGGGGGGTATGAATCCTCAGATGCACTATGAGCGATCCTCGCTAATACACTGTGTACTTCTCCAAAGCGCCCGTACGCATACTAATGCCAGTGATATCAAGTGAGAATTTATTACAGTCGGCTCCATTTTCATTCACAGAAAAGCACATGTTGAGACGTTTGGCACAGCCCTGTGTCTTTTACATGCTTTACTCCCTGAAGACAGAGAGGAATTCATAGTAAACTGTAGCACTTACTCACATGGGTTATGTAAGGTGACAAACTTAAAGTGTCTTTAGAAGAGAAGTGGCGCACTATTAAGCCTCGCACACAGCTTACCTCCACACTTGTCCCATCTGAAGGATGTGTATGATCGTCTGCCAAACCCACACAGACAAGCGACAGCATTTTGCCCTACTGCTCAAAGTCGCAGTGGCTCTCCGGTTGCTGAGCCCCTCCACGGTGCCCAAACCGCCCCCCGTGTAATCCTGCACGAACCACCTGAAGCTCAAGATCTGAACCAGAACCGACGGGACCAGCACGAAGAACAGCGTGAGCCCGAACCAGAGGTAGTCCTGCTTGGTATAGTAATCAACGGCGAGCCACACATCAGTGCCCACGTCCCAAAAGAAGACCAGCAGCGCTAGGACGATCCACAGGCAGTCCAACCACAGGCGCCGCTCCTCGTGAGGTGGCCGCCTGATGTCTCTCCCCTTCCCCAGGAGGTAATGCAGACAGGCGCTCCGACAGCCCCAGTAGCACGACGAGGTGTTGCAGCAGTGGCATATGTGGAAGGAGCTGCCCTGCCCGGGTTCGTCCTCGCAGCCGCCCACCGCCTCGTCCAGGTTATGCAGCTGGGCGAAACCGGTGACGACCCCCCGACCGTCGGATTTCGCTGCCATCTTGCTCTCCGAAGCTCACACCTCCGGTTTTCGAGGCTCGTGACGTCACTTCCCTGACACCTGTTTTTCCAGAGTACCCCTAATGAGGTAGCCATGGAGTTACGGGGCGACCGTAACGCCTCCCGAGGCGACCGTGCCACTCCGCGCCCGAGTGGCTCAGCATCCTCGTACGGTGATGTGCACCTGATGGAGACCTTGCACCCGCACAGGTCAGAGATGAACTCCTCAAAACAGTTTGTTGGGAGTGCGATGCAGCTGTCACCTGCGCATTCTGCTAGCACCCTACATAGGGAGCGCTGGACTGATCCCTGAGACACCCAAATGACAAGTGAGCCTGTTCCTCGGTCCAAGTCTCGACTGGAGACGCAGCTTCCTACTCATCGGTGATGCCACCTAGTGTTTCGCTTCGCACCTCAGATCAGAGTTTTGGTCAATGATGTAATGCTGTGGTGAGCGCGCCACTCGTGTTTTTAACCCTTTGGTCCCCTTTCTTTGCAATAATTATTAAATAAAGTAAAATAAGACAAAACAAGCTTTAAATGAGCTAAAGACATTTGTGTGTTTTTTGTTATTATTATAAGTTTCTGGTTAAGCCAAGCTTTTTTTGAGTGGGAGGGGCCTTCAAATAATGTTGTGGACCATGCAGGGGGGCATTGAAGTCAAAAGATTGAGAACCACTGCCTTTATGGGAATGTGGGTGCTGTCCATGGTGCTGACACTCAATTAAGCACTCGCTCTGGACTATTTTTTATATATCCCTAGCTCGCCCTGTTCTTCCCATGAGAGTGTGTTATAAACGGTAAGGTATGTGTCATGACTTATAAATTCAACCTTTTATTCTTTGAAAATACTTAGCATCAGCAGTCGAGTCACACCATGTGCCATATCTCCACACCCTGCATCAGGTTTCCGTCAAACTCTTACATGACCTGAATGTGAAAAGAGAGGAGAGAGCATCAAAGATAAAGATTCAAGCCTTGCCAAAACATTGCTGTTATCCTGAGACAAACCCGAGACTTACCACTATGTAGTTCTTAAGCTCTGATTACAAAACAAAGCATGCATTGTCTGCCAGCATGGCAACGCACAATACGCTACTGTGGTCTGTTACCATCATAAATCCACAACACCTGTGAAAGCTCCAGGGAAGCATTAGCTGGATTAAGACTGTTACACGACTACAACTGTACATGCACTACAGTCCTTTCGCCTGCCAATGGCCTTTGATCCTAAGGCATGGGGATGGTGGCATTATAGTATTCATAATCTTTATATCAATGAGCCCTCTTTTTATTTAATTTAGTGGGGTAGAGTGTACAATATCAATGAACGATATTACCCTTCAACCCATTTTTGGTTTCAATTGCACAGGTCATTTGATGAGACCTATTTAAATGTGAGATGCTCTCAGCAGTTCAGAAAATGTGGATTGTACATTAGCGCCTCATCAAGAATTCACAAACCGTTCCTGTACCTCTTCTCATGAATGTTTGGCAATGATTCATAAATGCAATGATTGTAAATTCACTGCATAGGTCTGAGACGTTCTTTATGTGAGACACATTGTCTCTTATGGGTTTGATAGAGGAGGAAACTTCCCAAAAAGGTTTTTTCAAGCAGCATAATACAGAATATCTCAGTGACTAATGTAAAAATGTAAGTCTTAGTGACCCAAAACATCTGGTTTGAGATGTAGAATGTCATGCGGTTGCATCCATTGGGTTTCGGGTCTTGAAATAGTGCTGTCATGCCACTGTGATAATAAAGAGACAGGTATTACATAACTATATCAGAGCAAGCCATCGTAGACACACATATATACATATATATATATATATATATATATATATATATATATATATATATATATATATATATATATATATATATAACTTTATAAAAATGTAAATGGATGTGTCAAGTTTTAAGGGTAAACTCCCCTTCCACTTGAGCAATAGCATAACTGCAGGATCTCTTAAACCTAAATAAAATTAAATCCTAATTTATTTTTACTTCATTCTGCTCAAGATGTGTTTAGTGCCAAGAGAGGTCACACTAAACACTGATGATGCCTAAAGAAGACATTTAGTCGTGAAAATTTTTTTTTTTTCTTCACATATTTCCTGTATTTTCTGCAATTTCATGCAATAACACCGAGGAATGATATGCTATCACATGAACTAATGTATGGTTTTGTGTGCCCACCTTTATAAACAGACATATATACAAAGTTACACTTGTAGAAAGATCATCTCTAAGCCAAGAGAGCATTTCCCCCACAAACGGCATGCATTTTTAATGAGAGCAAATGGAGCTGCATATTTTTGGGGGGAAGTGTGGGGCTCACAGCACACATGTAACTCAAGCTAAATAATGCAGCGACTGTAATCGCTTGCAGCCCTTGAGAGACGACATTCACTCAGCTCTATTTTCAACAGGAGGCTATTCTGCTCCCAGCAGGCTTCTGCTTAGAGCTCAGCAGGGAACTGTGTTCCTAGATTCTCACAGGTGTGCACACGTAGAAACATACAGTACACACACACACATGTATGTCTTTACAGTCAGTCACTGAGGTATTCTGTGTTCTTGTTATCAATCGCCTCTGGATTAAAGTCAATGCTGCACTGTTTGGAATCTCAAAATCATGGAAACTTAAGATTTTAAAATGTTTTCTCACAGCCTTTTTGTAGTTTCTGAAATTGTATTTTTATATTTATGAATCTACTCCAGAGGCAGAATGTTATTTGTTGGTTTAGCTGCTGGTCCTCTTAACGTCAGTCATGATCTTAATCCGTGTGCACACTGTGCGATTTAAAATAATCATTTGCTACTGAGGTGCGTCAGACTGTACAAGCATTATCACAGCTATACGTCCTGTGGGAGTTCAGGAGTTATTCATTAATGTCAGACTGCGCGACGGTAAAGACAGATAGATACAGGAAGACTCGTGTATCATTTTTTCTCATTTGTTGTCTTAAGCCAGGTGCACAATGTGCGATTTTAGCCATGATTTAGTTGTCTGAGACAAATTTAGAAAAAGATTAAAAGATTCCTAGAGGCTAAAATCATTATTAATCTGAGAGGTTTACAGAGACAGCCGATTAATTACCATTGTGGTCAAAATATTCCTACGACAAAATTCATATAGACATCAATTCTTAGAAAGAATTTTGCCACCAACAAGTTTCAGGGAAGACGGTGGCATGGTTGTTTGGTGCCCAGCAGATAAAACAAAATCACTATTACACTGTAAAAAAAATCTTTAGAAATTACAGTATTACTGGGTTTTACTGGCAACTAGCTGCAAGTAACTTACTGTAAATTTTACATTAATGTTATATACTGGCAACAGTTTGTTCAAAGTTAAATGAACATGAAAAATTTTCAGTTCTACAGTACTGGCAACCAGCTGCATAATTACAGCAATTTTTTTACAGTGTACACAAAATGCATGGCAACATTGTGGCAACATTTTAAGCAGTCAGTAAGGATCAGGAAACAAATGACAATGAGATGCATAGCGGCAAGGCTTTTCGAGTCAAAACTCCAAAAGTAAAAGTATCAACAAAACTTAAAATGGCCATATATTTGTAATGTTAGCTATATCAGGAAACTTGTGGAATTAATTAACAATTGAAATATAAAAATATATTTTTTTAATTTTCTGCACAATTATTTGAAGAGACAATGCAGAAAAGCTGAGTGCATGTGGCGGAAGACAAAACTTGTAGTCCATTATCATATCTATAAAGACAGCCTTCGTGCTTTCAGTGTGGAACTAGGCAAAGCTAGACAGACTTTCTTTTCAAATATTATAAACAACAACATAAATAACACACGCACTCTTTTTGCTACTAGAGAGACTAACAACCCCCCCAAGTCACATTCCTAGTGAAATGCTCTCAGACAGCAAATGCAGTGAGTTTGCTAACTTCTTCTCTGAGAAAATCAATAATATCAGAAAGGTGATCAGCACATCCTTGAGCTGCGCCGGGGTCAGACAAATCAGACCACAACATCAGAAAGTAGTTACGATGTCTGATTTCGAAGCAGTTGATGGTAAAATTCTGGAAGAAACAGTACAGCATCTTAAAACATCAACCTGCGCCCTTGACACAATCCCAACATCTTTTTTCAAAAGTGTCTTTAACTGTTTAGAAGCAGATCTCCTAGAAGTGGTAAATTCATCACTTATCTCTGGGACTTTTCCAAAGTCCCTTAAAACTGCAGTTGTTAAGCCCCTCCTGAAAAAGAGCAACCTAGACAACACTGTATTGAGCAACTACAGACCAATCTCAAATCTTCCTTTCATAGGCAGGATCATTGAAAAAGTTGTTTTCAATCAGCTGAACAAATTCTTAATTTCTAATGGTTACTTTGACATTTTTCAATCTGGTTTCAGACCACACCACAGTACAGAGACAGCGCTTATAAAGATAATAAATGATATTCGCCTCAATACAGACACAGGCAAACTATCAGTGCTGGTGCTACTCGACCTCAGTGCTGCTTTTGACACTGTTGATCACAACATACTTCTTGACAGGCTGGACAACTGGGTCGGGCTTTCTGGGATGGTCCTAAAATGGTTCAGGTCATACTTAGAAGGGAGAGGTTATTATGTAAGTATAGGTGGCCATAAATCTGAGTGGACATCCATGACATGCGGAGTCCCGCAAGGCTCAATTCTAGCGCCACTCCTGTTCAACCTGTATATGCTCCCACTAAGCCAAATAATGAGAGAGAACAAAATTGCCTATCACAGTTATGCAGACGACACTCAGATCTACTTAGCTCTATCCCCTAATGACTACAGCCCCATTGACTCCCTGTGCAAATGCATTGATGAAGTCAACAGTTGGATGTGCCAAAACTTTCTTCAGTTAAACAAAGAGAAAACTGAAGTCATTGCGTTTGGAAACAAAGATGAAGTTCTCAAGGTGAATGCATACCTTGACGCTAGGGGTCAAACAACTAAAAATCAAGTCAGGAATCTTGGTGTGATTCTTGAGTCGGACCTTAGTTTCAGTAGTCATGTCAAAGCAATAACTAAATCAGCATATTATCATCTCAAAAATATCGCAAGAATTAGATGCTTTGTTTCCAGACAAGACTTAGAGAAACTTGTGCATGCTTTTATCACCAGCAGGGTGGATTATTGTAATGGCCTCCTCACTGGCCTTCCCAAAAAGACCATTAGACAGCTCCAGCTCATTCAGAACGCTGCTGCCAGGATTCTGAGCAGAACCAGAAAATATGAACATATCACACCAGTCCTCAGGTCGCTACACTGGCTACCAGTTACATTTAGGATTGATTTTAAAGTATTATTAATGGTATATAAATCATGGCTAAATGTGTGCACTGTGCACCCTGCTTTAATCATAGCATTGCAAGTGTAAAACAAACAAACAGGCCCACATGTATAACATTAAGGTTCTTTTTTTTTTTATTTGTGTGTTTGATGTGTGTATGATTCAAATATTTAACTTTATATTCAAATAATTACATCTACTCTGTAAAAAGTAAAAGTTGAATTAACCTAAAAAATAAGTGGTAACACCTAAAAATATATTTTTTTCAACCTAATTTTTTTCACTTTTTAAAGTGTTAACAATGTAAGTACTTTTTTTAAGTAGATCCAACTTTCACTTTTTATAGTGTATATAATTTGTATTATAATATTTTTGCAGTGAGAATTGTAACGCCTTTATTTTACAATAGGTTTATTATTTCAGCCAAACCAGTAGATGGCGATATTGCTTCAACTTTGCCTGCTGACTGTTGCCCAATCCAGCAAAGCAGTCAAGATAAGGAAGTGGATGTGTCAGGTGAGAGGAGCAATAAAATGATCTTTTCTGCATGTTTTTTAAAGTCTTTACTGTTATTGGTCGTTTACATTACATCTTCTGTGTTTCGTTGATTGCATGTGGCCTGTTTTCGATGTAGGAATGAGTTATTATGTTATGTCGAAGCGATGTAAAGCTAGTCATCCCGTCTGTTTTCATATTCGGTGTGATGCACAGCGAGCCAAAACAAATATGATGGACACAGTGATGCTGTTACAGTAACTGTTTGTAAAGACGTGTGTCTCCCATTTTATGTTGGTTGAAATAAAAATTCAAATATGTGTTATTGTTTTATTGTTTGTGCGGTTTTTCCAGTGTTGATGTGATCCGCAGGGGGTGTATTTCATAGCCTATGATGAGAATTACACAACTGCAAGACATATAAAAAAATTACAAAACTAGTAATGAGAAAATAGGAAGTAGATTAGTGTTTTCGATTTCTTGTGTTTTGTCTGTATTATACTCAGGGTCCTGATCTTGGCTTTGAGAAAATAAGACCATTCAAAAGAAACAGTCATAGTTTCTTTTAAGTAATAGGTGACTTTCTTTAATAATGTTTAGTAGCTTTTGTTTAATTTTTTAAAATAAACCAGTCCAATTTGACTAAATATAGACTTTGTAATGCATGCTTTTAGTCACGCTGTTTTAGACCATTTTTACCTTCAATAATAGTGCAAGATATATTTTTTGGAAGCTTAAGTTGTGATGTGAATGGTCTTGATACTTCTGATCATACTTTCATATAGTATTAAATCACCTCTGTATGCAGAATGGAGTTTGCTGAGCTGATTAAAACCCCTCGTGTGGACGGGGTGATCCTTCACCGACCCTTCATGCCCAAAGTGGAGGGAACTCTTTGTCTGACAGGACATCACATCATCCTGTCCTCTCGCCAAGATAACACAGAGGAACTCTGGCTGCTTCATGCCAACATTGACTCTATTGAGAAAAGGTACTGCTGTACTTAACCCTCAAACGCTCCTCGTTTTCTGTTTACACTTATGGCCCATGGGGTCTATATGAACCCAAAATTTAAAGCATAATTGTAAGAAAAATATACATTTTCAATAATACAAATAATATATCATTTTTTTTGTTTACTTCTCATCTATACAATAAAGCTGTGTTTTGAGAGATTTGAAGTAGTTTTGTACCTGTTTACCACTAAAATCCTCAACTACACAATTGGCTTTCCTGAAAAATATCAATTGTTTATGAAAATTCACAATAATTATTATGTAAATTTGATTTAAATTGTTTTTAGATATTAATATAGGTGTGAGGTGTTGAATTCAGGCATCGTTTTTTAGAAAAAAAACACAAGAGAATTACAGTGTAGGAATTAAATCATTTAGACCGCCAGATTCCCATAGAGACCCATTCATTTTCCTGGATATGGACAGCTGCTCAAATCATTACTTTTGTGATACATTTTGTAAATTTATGTTTATGTAAACATTAGAAAGGATATTAAAAATAAATATTATGTCAAATAGTATTTTTTATAGTTTTTGATGTATTTTGAAATGTCTGTTTTTACAAAATGCCATAGAAATTTGACTGAGTGTAAGTGTGTGTGTGTGTGTCTGTGTGTGTGTGCACGCATGTGTGAGTGTGTGTGTGTGTGTGTGTGTGTGTTTGTGTGTGAGAGAGAGAGAGAGTTCGTGAGAGAGTGTGCATGAGAAGGAGAGAGAAAGAGCATGTGTGTGTGTGTGTGTGTGTGTGTGTGTGTGTGTGTGTGTGTGTGTGTGTGTGTGCGCGCGTGTGTGCGCGCGTGTGTGTGAGGGTGTTTGTGAGGGTGTTTGTGAGTGTACATGTGTGTGCATTAGGTCACACCCCTTAATGTGTTATTTTCTGCATTTGTGACTGATTTTATTTGCCAAATTCCACAGAAATGCTCTCTGTGGCAGTTATACCTTTGTGTGGGTGTGTGTGTGTGTGTGTGTGTGTGTGTGTGTGTGTGTGTGTGTGTGTGTGTTTGTGTGTGTGTGTGTGTGTGTGTGTGTGTGTGTGTATTTGTGTGCGTTTGTGTGAGCATGTGTTTTTTGCATTGCATTTGTGCACAAGTACCAGGCCTTCACTTCTGTGTCAAAATTTTCAGATTTATGCTGGATTTATTGATATTTATTTATAAATTATACATTTTTGTGCATTTCCCATTCACTTTCAATTTGGGTCATATTGACCCCAAGGCACAGATTGATAAAAAAAATTTACATACCTTTAGAACAACCGAATCAAGCCCAGTTCTTTTTTGTATATGTAAAGATAGATTATTTAGGAAAAGTCACAAAGTTTTACATCTCTGAGATGAAGGGAACCTTTTTTGTTAACCAATGAAATGTCGTTTGGGGTCATATAGACCCCAAGGACCGATTGAGGGTTAAGGGAATAGTTCACCCAAATATGTAAATTCTCTCATAATTGGCTAGCCCTCATGTCATCGCAGATGTATGTGACTTTATATCTTCAGTCGAATGCAGGTGCATAATTTTATATTAAAATGATATCATGTTATTTTCTTATATGGTGCTCAATATGGTCATGCTACATAAAGTACCTAGATCCATCATTAAAGGGAACATATCATGAAAATTTGACTTGGGTCCCGAATGCTTTTATTAACCTAGAAATGGTAAAAAAGATCAAAATTAGTTTTGGTAAACCATTCTCTGCAAGCATGTGAAAAAATAGGTCATAGAAATGTTGGTCCCCTTGTGATGTCCCTTAATCTGCACTATCCAACCATGGCACTGCCAAAGGACACACAAAAAATGGCACAATTTTGCTCACAACTACAAAGTGTCAATTTAAACATGTTATAATAAATTATATGGTATTTTGAGCTAGAACTTCACATACGTACTCTGGAGACACCAAAGATGTATTTGACATCTCAAAAAAGTCTTGTGAAATGTCTCCTTTAAAATAATTCGGATAGCGAAGGAATACATTTTTGAGACAAAATATTTTAAAATATTAATATTTTGATCTTATTTATTGATCAATATCGTATCTACGGCTACATACAGATCAGTGCGGTGAGTTTAAATATAACAGCATATCTATAACATTGAATCTCACTGGTTCTTGCATGTCTGGTCAATGTCTAGACCAGTGGTTCTCAAACTTTTTCTGCGTGCGGCCCCCCTTGTGTACGGTGCATTCCTTCGCGGCCCCCCTAAAGAAAATTTATGACAAAAATGTTCAAAAATTTAACATTTTAATTAAACAAAACATATTAAGTTATACAAGTAGTGCTGTTGGTTAGTAGCCTTATTTATTTTAGGTTTAATTACACAGAATTCATGAAAAATGAATGTATTTTATAAAATGTCATAAAACTGGGGCCCCCCTGGCACCATCTCGCGGCCCCCAGTTTAAGAACCATTGGTCAAGACAACTTTTATGAACAAGTATGAATTTGCAGAGCACAATAAGATCATTGTTTATTGTTAGTTTGTGATACCTAATGCATTACCTTTTTTTTTGTTTTATTTAACTTTATCGTTAAATATGAACCTTTTTATAAAAATTGTGTGCAGATTCGTCGGGCCACTTGGAACTATTATTGTGAAATGTAAAGATCTGCGAGTGATTCAGTTGGACATACCTGGCATGGACGAGTGTCTCAATATTGCCAACTCAATTGAGGTGAGATGGCACACATTGTCACTCAATAAGGATAATATTAGATAATATTCTAATCCTAACCCTAAAAACAGGAGGACTTTAGTAGTGCTGGGTGGGCAGTTATGAGTTTGTCTGAGCAATAACGAAATAAAAATTTTTTAGAATTCATATTTTTTCATTTTATTTGGTAGCTCGATTAACTTAAGGCTAAAATATTTTAATTAATTTAAAGCCGGGGTCCATGATTTTTGAAAAACTTTGGAAAAGAGATTTGGGCCGAGTACCAAAACACACTTGTAGCCAATCAGCAGTAAGGGGCATGTCTGGGTTGCGTATGTGTGGGGCGGGTCTAACAAAAGAAGGTCCAGATGCTATTGGGTTGGGGTGTGTTTGTTTAGGTGGTTTCAAAGTAATCTCAAAGTATTGCAGTACCCCTGTTGGCCCGTAGATGCCCCTCCAAGCACAAATGTGAAACCTGGCTCATGATCATAAATGAACTAAGATAACCTCTGTTTATAGTGTCAATGTTAAATGTTTGTCTTTCAGGCTCTGTCTACGCTGGACTCCGTCTCACTGATGTATCCGTTCTTCTATCGTCCTCTTTTTGAGGTCATTGAGGATGGATGGCAGTTGTTTCAACCAGAAGAGGCTTTCAAAGATCTGGAGTCTATGGTATTGTTTAATCCCTGAAGGCCTTGATGTTGAGGTCAACAAAAAAGTTGTTATAATATTTTTCAGTGTATGATGGATAATGTTCTCTCTGGGAAGCTTGAAAACAAATAATTTGGACTGCGTGTTGTGAGTTTCCAGTTATAAAAAACAAATAAAGCTAGTGTTTCAAAAACCCGGACACCCTTTTCAGATTTACACGGAGTAATAGTATGCTGATTTAACTTTCCAATTATCCAATTATTATTGGTTATAGTGATGTAAGCATCATTACATATTATTTAAATACAATAACCTCTAACCTGATTTCAGGGGTTCACAAAGCTTTAGGTTAACACGTACATACTATGTACTATTAATGTACTTGATACCGAGTTCTGCTTTCTCCTCACAGACAGATGAATGGAGACTGAGTGAGTTGAATAAAGACTTCAGCGTGTGCCCCTCCTACCCCTCCGTGCTGACCGTGCCGAAAGTCATCGATGATGAAACTCTAGTCAAAGCTGCTTCTTTCCGCCACGGTGGCCGTTTCCCTGTGCTTAGCTACTACCACAAGAAAAACGGCATGGTTAGCGGTTTAACTTTTGGAGATCATGTAAATCCATTTGGCACAGATCCAATCACATTGCCCTCTGCTCTGTCTCCAGGTGATGATGCGAGCAGGGCAGCCGCTAACTGGAACCAATGGGCGTCGCTGCAAAGAGGATGAAAAACTGATCAATGCCACGCTTTGTGCAGGGAAGCGTGGTTACATCATCGACACGCGGACAATAGCTGTGGCGCAGCAGGCTAAAGCCAGGGGAGGTGGATTTGAACAGGAAGCCAACTACCCACAGTGGAGGAGGATCCATAAAGCTATTGAGAGGTTTGTACTCACATAACCAGACCTTTGACCAAACGGCATAAGGTCTGGTCCACATTTAAGCTTAGTCTGGCTAAGCATTGCTCACTTAGACAGGAAAAGACAATTTCACAGACATGAGGTGGCCCATTTTTGTTTTATATGTCACTTAACGGTGGGTGTAATAGATTATGGCAATCAATGTACTCAAGTCAAATTTGTGTGCATAATATTAGGGTGACCTGTGATGTCTTACAGGTCCAGTATTCTTCAGGAGAGTTTGATAAAGCTGGTGGAGGCCTGCAATGATCAGTCACACAGCATGGACCGCTGGCTCAGTAAACTTGAAGCTTCTAACTGGCAAAGTCATGTTAAAGAAATCCTCACCACTGCTTGCCTGGCTGCACAGTGTATCGACAGGTACATCTTTTCTCTCTCTCTCTCTCTCTCTCTCTCTCTCTCTCTCTCTCTCTCTCTCTCTCTCTCTCCACACACAGTGTCAGCATCTCTTAGGATGACTGCATACAACGTGTTGTGCTAATTAGTGCTTTCCCTGCTTTAACACTATGCTTAGTTAATTACAGAAGTCGTTGTTGCCCTGTTTCTCTCCACAGCTGTTGATCTACCATAATCATTATTAGGTTTGTGCCACCATGACTGTTTTAATGCTTCATTATCGGGTTTGTAGTATTTGATTTAGTAAAATAATCTACGTCACACACACAGTTTTTTTCCTGTGTTATGGTTGAGGAGGTTGATAATACAATTTTGATAATACAATGTTAACAAAGTCTGTTTTATTTTTTCTTAATATTTTTAAAAACCACATACCATTAAATCATCTGATATAATGCAATGTTTTCAATTCATATGGTACTTGCAGAATTGTATTTGGTCAGAAATGTAGTTACAACTATCAGCTGGACATTACTGGACAATGCTAGCCAGACAAACCTTGAACCATTGATACGGACCACATGCAGTCCTTTCCCCAGATCACGCCATTGGTTGAGCCAGAACCTGACATGGTGCTGAAACAAACAAGCACAATTTCGAAAGAACCACAGTGTAAC
Organism: Misgurnus anguillicaudatus; assembly: GCF_027580225.2. Classification (NCBI taxonomy): domain Eukaryota; kingdom Metazoa; phylum Chordata; class Actinopteri; order Cypriniformes; family Cobitidae; genus Misgurnus; species Misgurnus anguillicaudatus. Next base: position 15,292,924 of record NC_073354.2, read on the forward strand.
TACAGTACAAATGGCCAACTTATAGGCCCTGTTTACACCTGATATTAAGATGCGTTAATTGCGTTTCGTTCGATCAAATTCACAATTATTAAATAATCGTCTCATCGCGATAGTTTGACCTCATCGCTATGATTTCAGATCACCGCAATGATTGCAGATCTCTTTAAAAAACACAAGGGGGAGCTGCAGCGCCTGTATAAACGAGACAGTATCAGATGGCTCTGCTTAACTGTGCAAAGCCATTCAATACAGTGGAAAAACTGCATTTAAAGAAATGCTGTAAAACATACCAAAACATCAATTGCAAATTTAGGGAAATGAATGATGTTATTCTTAAAGGCACACCATGGAACTTTTTGGCCACTAGGGGGTGCTAGACATGTATTTTTCACGTTTAGCGCCCCTAGATGCCACAAGCACCGCAGCACTGTCGCAAAGGAAAAGAAGACAACTCTTTAGATCACAAAGTGTGCCTTCCAGCATGTCATGTGTCATATAATATAATTTCATGGGTTTTATTTTCATCAAACGCCAAACAAATCGCATAGCTCACGTTTACAAGCCAGTTGTAACGGTGGTCGCTTGGTTAAAGATTATATTTAAAAAAATATTGTCTTAAAGGGGAATCGAAACCGGATCGCCGTGTCGTAGGTCTATGACGCTACCACGGCGCCACAATGTCATGTGATATAAGACTCTCTCTAGACTTTCCAAGTAGCCTCCAGTAAAATTCACGTAAAAAATAGTATTCGGCTGCCAGACAGGTCTTTTATATGCAAGCATTATAACATTACTTACTAGTACAAAAGCATGACGACCAAGTCAGCATCGGCCAGAAACCCCTCCTCCTTCTTTAGTTCACAACAGCGAGCGAACGCTGGCCCAATATAATTGATACCCGTCCTTCTTTTTATTCTGTCACTCTCCCCTTTTCTCTTTCTGGTCTCCTCCAACAAAACCTTGGGTTTCTTTTTCTTAGTTGCTGCCGAAACCCCAAGTTTAAAAGTAAGAGTAAAAGCGATAAAGACCCCGTCAGGCTATGGTGGACATGTCATTCAACCTATTTTAAGTGGATGTACAATCACAAGGGTCTTGAAAAAATATTATGAAGGTTGAAAAACTTCAAAGTGTCACTTTAAGGATCTGTAAGTAATTGATTTTTTGCAGCCACTACAGACATGTGGTCAAGCAATATGACCTTAGTATGATTGGCTGCTATTTAAGGCCTGTTATGGTATTGTCAGTTAATTTTGATCGCATTTTTATTTTCAGTTACTTTTCAGAGACTTTATTGTTTATTTCTTCTGAAGAATTTTCAGTTTTTGAAATATATATTCATTAATTCAATTCAATTCAATTTTTCAATTCAATTCAATTCAATTCAATTTTATTTATATAGCGCTTTTCACAATACTCAATTGTTTCAAAGCAGCTTTACATTAATAGAAGCAGTAAAAGCACAGAAAAACGACAGAAAGCATAACATAATACACAATAGCATAAGCAGTCAAATTTGCTGCAGCTATGACGCGACATTATGAGCGAGCATATTACTAATGTAACGTCTAGAAGAAGAAGCTAAGTTAAGCCAAAGCAGGCTACCTCCCCGGGGTAAAAAACCCCCTAGGAGAAAAAAAACAAAAACCCCGGGTTGTTTAGCCGAGGAAATAAAAATAAAAGTCCTAGGAGGGAAAAACCCTTGGGAGATATACATGTATATACACACATATAAACGGATAAGGAGCTTAAGCGGAGATTAAGCAGAGATTAAGCGGATATTAAGCGGGTCCTGCCGGTGGTCGTTGGTCAGGCATCAGCTGGGCATCACATTGAAGGACGACCAGTAGATCAGAGGTGTGCCGACTTTCACATCTACCGGAACTGGGTCTGTTTGTCCCATTGTCCTCAGGGTCAATGGGACCCAGGGACGAGACAGGGAGAGAAAAACAAAATCATATTAGCGTAGGGGCCGTTCACATGTAATGCAAGTGTCACACAGTGATGTGGTTTAATCAGCTTAGTTTCAGACAGACTAACTATTGAGGCATAATTGTTTTATCCACAGTTGAGGATTTTGCAAATTGGGGGCCCACTGCGACGGTATATATGGTAACTAAGGGTCACCTTCCGATTTTTAAGAGAAAATGAAACCTGTCGACCCGTTTGACTAAGGCCTGTAACCCCACTTTTGTCGTTAATGCAGGTTCAGTGGCAAACGGGTCTATATTGCATACTATTTACAAGATCACGAGAAAACGCCCAACATCGCAACCTGACCATACGTGTCAACCCGTTTGACTAAGGCTGGAGGCCCCACTGTCGTCGTTAATGCAGGTTCAGTGGCAAACGGGTCTGTATGGCATACTATTTACAAGACACAAGAAAGCGCCAAAATCGCAACCCGACCATACGTGCCAACCCGTTTGACTAAGGCAGGAAGCACCACTGTCGTCGTTAATGCAGGTTCAGTGGCAAACGGGTCTGTATGGCATACTATTCGCAATAGAAAGAAAGCGCCAAAATCACAACCCAACCATACGTGCCAACCCGTTTGACTAAGGCTGGAAGCCCCACTGTCGTCGTTAATGCAGGTTCAGTGGCAAACGGGTTTGTATGGCATACTATTCACAAGAACACGAAAGTTCCAAAATCGCAATCCGACTATAGGTTAAGATAAGGTTTTTATTTATTTATTTGGTTGGTCTGTGTTATGACCGCGAGTGCTTTGTTCCGTACAGATAACTATTTCGAGTTAAGTACTTTTACTAGACAAATTATGCGAATGCTTTGTTGAAGAGAAAAGTTTTAAGTCTAGATTTAAAATTATCGACTGTGTCTGATTCTCGGACATCGGTTGGTAAATCATTCCAGAGCTTAGGGGCTAAGTAGGAAAATGACCTTCCACTTTTAGACACTTTTGATAGTCTAGGGATAATCAAGAGACCAGAATTTTGCGACCGTAGTGTGCGTGATGGATTGTATTCTGATAGTAATTCTCTAAGATATGAGGGTGCTAGGCCATTTAAAGCTTTGTAGGTGATTAGTGATATTTTAAATTGTATGCGATATTTAACTGGTAGCCAGTGTAAAGATGCCAGAATTGGGCTTATGTGGTCATACTTTTTTAGATCGAGTAAGTACCCTTGCGGAAGCGTTTTGAACTAGCTGAAGCTTGTTTACTTGATTTGCATGGCATCCCCCGAGTAGCGAGTTACAATAGTCTATTCTAGAGGTCATAAAAGCATGGATAAGCTTCTCTGCGTCAGATGTAGACAGTATATGGCGTATTTTCGAGATATTTCTAAGATGGAAGAATGCTGTGCGGCAGACGTTGGCGATATGACTATCGAAGGATAAGTTGCTGTCGAACATCACACCTAAGTTCCTAACCGTGGAAGATGGCACCACAGTGCAGCCATCTATGTGCAACGTGTAATCTGACATATTATGTTTGTAGCGATTCGGTTCAATAATAAGTATCTCTGTCTTATTGGAGTTCAGCTTAAGAAAGTTATGTGCCATCCAGTCACTAACATCGCTAAGGCAGTCTGTTAGCTTAGAAAACGTGTGTGTTTCGCTGGGATGTGAGGAGATGTAAAGCTGGGTATCATCCGCATAGCAGTGAAAACTTATGTTATGTTTCCTGATAATGTCTCCTAGAGGTAACATGTATAACGAGAACAGGATAGGACCTAAAACCGAACCCTGCGGTACACCGTATTTAACCAGGGAGTGATATGACTCTTCCTCGTTTACATAAACAAAGTGATAGCGATTGGTTAGATACGACCTAAACCAGGCTAGCGCCTGACCACTGATACCAACATAGTTTTCTAGTCTATTGAGTAAGATTGTATGATCTATTGTGTCAAAGGCTGCACTAAGGTCTAATAATATAAGAATTGAGATTTCACCACGATCGGATGTTAATAGGAGGTCATTTGTAACTCTAAGCAACGCTGTCTCTGTGCTATGGTGGGGCCTGAATCCTGATTGGAACTTTTCATATGTACTATTATTTGTCAAGAATGTGCGTAACTGGCTTGCCACTACCTTTTCTAATATTTTCGAAAGAAAAGGGAGATTTGAGATTGGTCTAAAGTTATTAAGCTCTCCCTGGTCAAGCTGCGGTTTTTTAATCAGCGGTTTAATAACTGCTAGTTTGAAAGCTGTTGGAACGTATCCTATTTCTAGCGATGAGTTAAAGATATTTAGAACCGGGGTTGACACTACAGGGAATACCTCTTTAAGCAGTTTTGTGGGAACGGGGTCTAATATACAGGACGATGATTTGGATGATGTAACTAGTCTAGAGAGCTCATCTATTGTAGTAGGTTTAAATGAATCAAGATGTTCGTATGGTAGTCTAGTGTTAAGTGAACTAACGGGTAGAGTGGTGGCTGCCTGGGTAGCTACGATGTTGTTCCTTATAGCCGTAATTTTGTTAGAAAAGAAGTTCATGAAGTCGTTACTATTGTGTTGAAGTTTACTATTGGTTTCTGTTTGTTCTTTATTTCTAGTCAGTTTTGCAACGGTGCTGAAGAGGAAACGAGGGTTATTATGATTCTCATTTATAAGCTTGCTAAGATAGGTAGATCTGGCGGTTTTAATAGCCTGTCTGTATTGTTTAACACTCTCTTTCCATGCTGCACGCCATACCTCTAACTTTGTGCTTCTATAATTTCTTTCCATTTTCCTAGTTGCCTTTTTGAGTGCTGCGGTGTGATGATCATACCATGGAGCTGGCGGTTTTTCTTTGATTCTCTTTTTTCGAATGGGAGCAATGGCATCCAATGTGTTAGAACAGACATTGTTTAGGTTTTCTATTACAATATCTAGATCGTCACAGTTATCTGCTACATGTTTAATTTGGGACAGGTCTGGAAGAGTGCTAATAAATCTATCTTTAGTGGTGGAAATTATTGTTCTGGCTAATCTGTAGCATGTTGTGGATTGAGTGATCCTATCTAGAAGTACAGTGTATGACACAAGGTAATGGTCAGAAACTGCATCACTCTGAGGTGATATTTTGATGTCATTAATATTGAGCCCGAGTGACAGAATTAAGTCTAATGTGTGCTTACGAGTATGCGTTGGCCCTGTCACGTTTTGTCTAATATTGAGAGAATTTAGAACATCCATAAATGCACGTCCTAGTGCATCTTTTGGGTTATCCACATGAATATTAAAATCACCAACGATAAGAGCTTTATCTACAGTGACTACAAGCTCAGACAGGAAATCTGCTATTTCTTTAAGGAAATCTGCATGGTGGCCCGGAGGTCTATAGATTGTAGCTAAGGCAAAAGAGAGCTGTTTGTGGTTACGATCGGTTATTTCCATATTTAACAACATTAGTTCGAATGATTTAAATTTTACTTCAGATTTTTGGTTTACTTTAAAAATTTTGTTGTATATTGTAGCTACACCACCCCCTCTCCCCTTTAATCGAGGTTCGTGTTTATAATAATAGTCTTGTGGGGTGGATTCGTTTAAACTAATGTAGTCGTCTGCTTTAAGCCAGGTTTCTGTTAAACAGAGTGCATCTAAGTTTTGGTCTGTAACTATTTCATTGACAATAGGTTCTTTATTGGTAAGCGATCTAATGTTCAGAAGGCCGAATTTTAACATTCGAGGTTCATCTGTTAATGTATTGTTTTCTAATTTTATATTAATCAGATTTGTACCAGATGTGGCAAGCGGTGCTCTGTATTTATTTGTTCGGGGAACAGATACAGTTGAAATGTGTTGATATTCTGGTAAGATTGACTCGAAGTGCTGGGATATAAGTGATCTTGACATATCACGGCAGCTAACAGATGGACGGTTAAGCCGATCCGTCTGTTGCCTGACTTGTACCCTGGATAGTCAGACTGTATTCGAAGTAAGACTATTGGTCAGATTTATAGAGAGAATCGCACTTCCTTCCTGAGATGGATGGAGGCCATCTCTCTTTAGCAGGTCAGGTCTCCCCCGAAAATGCTTCCAATTGTCTATAAACCCTACGTTATGCTGAGGGCACCATTTTGACATCCAGTCGTGAAGAGACAATAATCTACTGTAAGTTTCATCCCCCCGGTAGGCGGGGAGGGGACCAGAGCATATTACATTGTCTGACATTGTTTTAGCGATTTCACATATCTCTTTAATATTTTCTTTGGTGATCTCCGACTGGCGGAGTCTGGTGTCATTCGTGCCGGCGTGAATAACAATTTTAGAAAACTTACGCTTAGCATTAGCCAGCACTTTAAGTTTTGATCTAATGTCTGAAGACCTGGCTCCCGGTATACAATCGACTATGGTGGCTGGTGCCTCAATGTTCGCGTTCCTAAGTATCGAATCTCCAATGACCAAGGCACTTTTAACAGACGTCTCAGTCGGTGTATTGCTTAGAATATCGAACCTGTTTGAAATTACCAGGGGGGTCTTGGGTGGGCACCGGAAACGACTTTGCCGCCTGACAGTCACCCAGTTAGTCGGCCCCCTTGACTCAGATGATGGAACCGAGCTATGTGTATTACGTTTAACACTAGGCGCACCCGAAACAGTGTTTGTAGCATTAGCGGTATTAGCGTTTGTAGCATTAGCGGTATTAGCGTTTGTAGCATTAGCGGTATTAGCGTTTGTAGCATTAGCGGTATTAACGTTCGTAGCATTAGCGGTATTAGCGTTCGTAGCATTAGCGGTATTGCTGTCATCAACTAGCGTTTGGATGCGCGCTTCTAGTTCTGCAATCTTCTCCGTCAGCCTTACTACTTCAATACACTTAGCACAAGTAAACCCCTCTGTGCTGATGGAAGAAGCTAAACTGTACATGTGGCAAGTAATGCAGGTTACAATAACAAGCGCAGTCTTACCGCTTTCATGTTGGGTGATGGCGTCTTCGGTCGCCTGGACGCGGTCCGTGAAGCTACATCGCGAGGGAAGCTCACTCGCAGCACGCCCCGATCACCTGCGGGCGTCTGTAGCCAGTGTGATGTGAGGCATGCTGAATCTGCGACGGCCGGGCAGCGGCTCCTCCACGGCTTCCCGATCGCTTTCATTCTGGGCGATGGCGTCTCCGTTCCCTCGAGCGCGGTCCGTGAAGCTGCACCGCGTAGGGTGTTCGCTTTTTGCACTTCTCGGTCGCTTGTGGATGTCTGGAGCCTGGGTGAACTGGGCGCTGTACGTCGCGTAGGATCTGCGATAACCGGGTATCAACTGCTCCACAGCTTCCCGCTCAGGTGAGGACAGGTCTGAATAGCATACAGTGGATGAGTCCGCCATTAGATCGGCAAAATGGTAACTAAAACCGGCACCTGTTTGTTGATGCTAGCGGGCTATATGCTAACACTGGGTGTTTAGCAGTGATAAATCGTTTCACGTGGTAGTACTGCTCAATAGTCGACACGGTAAAGTATTCTTGAGATAAACGAATATGTTATATTATATAAATAGGAACAAGGTAGTCAGAAAATAGGATTTGGATGATAAACTCGACGGAGCTCTGATGCACGATGCTCACTCTCAATCTAACCGGAAGTGAATGAATCAACATTAAATAATTTATTTTAAATATGTGTTATGTGTATTAATATTTACTGCCAGGTAAACCTTTAATTTAAATAATCACAACAATGTGTAAAAATTATATCATGAACAAACAAACAAAAAATATGAGAATTAAACGTCAAAGCCCCAAAACAGGCAATCAATCGTCATAATCGGCACAATTTATTAGACAATTAACCGTCAGCCAAATTTCATAATTGTGACAGCCCTAGCGGGCGATGCTAAATACATTCGACCGGATTGCTTTTGTGGTGTGAGACTGCCTACTTAACACCTATTGACCTAATGTGTGATGTACCGAGCACAATGTTTTTACATCGGCCCTGACTTCTAGCGTATCTTAACATACCAGGTGTAAACAGCCTCATAGTTGCATTTATTTGTGGTGTATATTGTTTTATAGGGAAGGGGCCTCAGTTTTGGTTCATGGCACAGAGGGCACAGATTCCACCCTGCAGGTGACCTCTCTGGCCCAGATCATCCTTGATCCGGCATGCAGAACCATCCGCGGCTTTGAGACTCTAATTGAACGAGAGTGGTTGCAGGTAAGAGAGGTTTCTGAGAAATGTCAAAATGTGCTTTGTCTTATTCAGTTCCCTGTTTTGCTATTTCTGTGAGCTGTGACCGCATTATGAAATCAAATATCAGATGTGGTGGTATTTAATAATATTAGTACTGTGTTAGACAGTATCATGCATCTTTATTGTAGCTGTCAAATGTACAGTGCCATTGTATTTATATAAACAATGAGATGGTTGTATTTTAATAACATTGAAATGTCACATGATCGTCACTTTTTCTTTGCGTAATATGTGATGGCCTACTCTGACCTACAGTAACCTTAATCTTTAGGCAGGTCACCCGTTCCAGCAGCGCTGCGCTCAGTCTGCGTATTCAAATTGGAAGCTGCGGAGTGAAGCCCCAGTGTTCCTGCTCTTCCTGGATTGCGTGTGGCAAATCCTCCGGCAGTTCCCCTGCTCATTCCAGTTCAATGAAAAGTTCCTCATCATGCTCTTCGAACACACTTATGCCTCACAGTTTGGCACTTTCCTTGGAAACAGTGTGGCTGAGAGGTTAGCATTCCCATACTTTACTTTTTCTTTCCTGTATGGTTCTGTCATTTTCACAACTGACATATTTTCACATACACAGTGTGCATTACCTTATTGTAAACTTCTCATCTCTGACCAGCCATCACAGTTTAAACATGGCAGACCCTGACCGTAGAAAGACAGGGTTGTTGACGGGGGTCATCACCCCTTCAGTCAAACCTGCCTCAACAAAGGTCATCTTGTAGCTGGCCCTGGCATTTTTGTGTCTGAGGATAGTTTTATAAACATATTGTGTAATGTTTTTTATTTGTTGACTGAATGTGTGTTACGTATGTGTGTAATGTTCTGACATGGTGCAGTCATTTACTGCCAATGTGTGGCACAATGTGGTATGATGTCACAAATCTGACCTTCAGACCCAAGATTTATTTAATTTTTTACTTCTTCGTGTACTATTTTTTTTGGTTTATTTTATTTGGTTTTCTAGATGCAGTAACTCAAAAGCATCTTTATTTTACTGTATTAAGTATCTCCAAGGCTTTGATAGTTGGCTTTTTGTTCATCCTTAAAGGGATGGTTCACCTAAAATTGAAAATGTTGTCATTATTAATCACCTTCAGGTTTTTACAAACCCGTATTAAATTTTTGTTTGGCTGAACACAAAGGAAGATATTTATAATCAAGCAGGAAACAAGGGCACCATTGGCTTCCATAGTATTTAAACCGGGCCAATCTTCCAGGAACTGTTTTATCTCTCAGTCGTATTGTCAGAGAAACATTTACTCTTTTGTAATGTTTATTGAAGAATTCCTGTTTTCTTAACTGTTGTAACTCAAATTCATTAATGTAAAGCTTGTCCCAGTACCCAAAGGGGGCGGGGCTTAGCAAAGGGTCATTTTGCACCTAGTTACTCATGTAGACAGACCTCCATGGTGGCTTTCATTGGTCAAGGACTGCCCAAGAGGCCATCTAACTGATATGTAAAGCAACCAATCACAGTTCGGCTTTGTTTTGCAGTTGTACCACTAAAGAACGCAACACTTGTCACCTCGAAATCCTGTAGTAACTCCTTTAGTAACTCCTTTAGTGTTTCCAATTAAGAATCAGACATTCAGCCAGCAGTCTTGAAGTGTGGACTGCTTAAAAGGCTTTTAAATGTAATTGCAAGATAATGGATGAAAACAGTGTCATTTGGGTCCTCATGATATAAATTTTACCAAAAAGCACAACAATACAGTATACCTTTTTTAATGTTTTAGGGAGAAGCTGCAGCTGTCTCAGAAGACTGTGTCTCTGTGGTCATGGGTGAACAGACCTCAGGAGCTGGAGAGATTTCTCAACCCATTGTACGAGCCAAATAACCTGGTCATCTGGCCATCTGTGGCACCTCAGAGTCTTCTGCTTTGGGAGGGTGAGCACCAAACAAACTTCATTTTATCCTTATATCCTCCTCCTCCTCCTCATATTATAAATACAATTGTTGTTTAATACTGTATGTTAAGATTAAAATTGTATATATAGCCAATATGTGCACATTATCTATAAAATATTTGATATTGTTTTATGATGTTAACCTCTAGAGGGCAGCAGTGTGATGTTTGTGCGGTGTTCCTGCTTTAGGTGTTAAAATAATTTGTGTGGATTGTAAGATCGAAGTATGTTTTGTAAATGGTTGAGATGGTGTGTCTCTTATTGTAAATATCTTGTATCTTGTGTGTTGATCATTGAGACATTTTCCTCTGCAGTATAAATATTTATGGTGTTTATATATATATATATAGTTGTGTTCAAAATTATTCAACCCCAACTGAAATTGATTGTTTTGGCCGGTTTGACATTGATTTTGATCATTCAGTCATCCTGCTTACAATTACATCAAAGAGGCATGTGTAGGTCAGACAAATATAACATAACATTTATAATGAAATAACCACAAATGTCTTTTCTGTGCTCACATCATTATCAGTTTTATTCAACCCCCAAGTGACATTCAATCTTAGTACTTAGTACAACATCCTTTTACAGTTAAAACAGCTTTTAAACGTGAAGCATAGCTTGACACAAGTGTCTTGCAGCGATCTACGGGTATCTTCGCCCATTCATCATGGGCAAAAGCCTCCAGTTCAGTCACATTCTTAGGCTTGCGCACTGCAACTGCTTTCTTTAAGTCCCACCAGAGGTTCTCAATCGGATTTAAGTCTGGTGACTGCGATGGCCACTTCAAAATGTTCCAGCCTTTTTTCTGCAACCATGCTCTAGTGGATTTGGAGGTATGCTTGGGATCATTGTCCTGTTGAAAGGTCCAACGTCTCCCAAGCCTCAGGTTTGTGACGGACTGCAACACATTGTCATCCAATATCTCCTGGTACTGAAGAGAATTCATGGTACCTTGCACACGCTGAAGTTTCCCTGTACCTGCAGAAGCAAAACAGCCCCAAAGCATGATTGACCCCCCACCATGCTTCACAGTAGGCAAGGTGTTCTTTTCTTCATAGGCCTTGTTTTTCCTCCTCCAAACATAGCGTTGATCCATGGGCCCAAACAGTTCTAATTTTCCACAGAACACTATCCCAAAACTTCTGTGGTTTGTCCACATGACTTTTGGCATACTGCAGTCGACTCTTCTTATTCTTTGGAGACAGCAAGGGGGTGCGCCTGGGAGTTCTGGCATGGAGGCCTTCAGTACGCAGGGTGCGCCGTATTGTCTGAGCAGAAACTTCAGTACCCACATCTGACAAATCTTTTCTCAGTTCCTCCGCAGTCACACGGGGACTTTTTTCCACTCTACGCTTCAGATAGCGCACAGCAGTCGCAGTTAGCATCTTTTTTCTGCCACGACCAGAAAGCGTTTCAACAGTGCCCTTTGCCTTGAATTTGCGAATGATGCTTCCTATGGTGTCTCTTGGTATGTTTAACAGCTTTGCAATCTTTTTATAGCCATTGCCCTTCCTGTGAAGATTAATCACCTCTTCTCTTGTCTTCCTGGACCATTCTTTTGACTTCACCATGTTTGTAACCACACCAGTAAATGTTTAGAAGGAGTTGAGTATCACAGTCATTTTAAAGCTGCCTAATTGGTGCTTATTAGGCTTTATTGCTGTTCCCTGACATCCACAGGTGTTTTCAATACCTGATTGAAAACACTTCAATGAACCTCTGTTCTTCAGAGTGGTAGTTCTTTAAGGGGTTGAATAATTGTGTCAATGAAGAATTCACAAAAGAAACATTTACTACTATATTACAAAACCAATTGATGTCATTTTAGTTGCATATGGTTCTTTAAGAAGTCATTGTAGGATTTCATTCTGAATACAATTCCAAATGTACACTAAATTCCCTAAAACCCTTAACAGCATTGGGGGGTTGAATAATTTTGAACACAACTGTATATATATATATATATATATATATATATATATATATATATATATATATATATATATATATATATATACATATATATATATACATATATATATATACATATATATATATACATATATATATATACATATATATATATACATATATATATATACATATATATATATACATATATATATATATATACATATATATATATATATATACATACCAGACCCTACAGCTATTGCAAACAGTCTGGTATCTTGAAGATAAGCCGTCATGTGACTAATGCATAGTTATCTGTAGAGTGTTAGTGAGCCAACCCAAAATGAAGAAAGAGTATAGTGGCGGTTTTCAAGACATGTTTTAAAACAAATACAAAAATGAACAAAATGTATAAGTTAATGTTGATTTTATGTATAGAACCATAAAAACCAGTTTAGGTTTTGTTTACGATACAGTGACAATGCAAAGTCTTTAAGCAGTAAAAACATACAAATTTACTTTAGCTTAACTTCATTTGGATCCCAAAGTAACATAATTAAAGTGTTTTTTATAGTAACCATTTGGTTTTCTACTGTGTGCATGTGCAATAGCAGTTTCATATCTTTCAATGCAATAGAGAGGCCATGTGGCACAAATGCATTATCCTATGACCTCTGTGCCATTCATTTTTTTTAAGCCTCACCATAGAGCCTGTCATGCCTCTTGTTTTAAAGGTGCAGTGAAAGCAAGTCAGTCAGTTGAAACAGCCAAGCAGACGCCGAGTTCAAAACCATGGGGGTTTACTTTCAATCACATAAGCAAACTCAGAAATATGTTTAGAACGTAGGACTACACTACCTGTAAAAGGTTTGCACACACCTCGCTGTAGTTTATTACCATTCACCACATACAGTATAATACTAAAGGGTCGTTCACATTATAATCATAACTATAATTATAAAAAATTGTTTTAAAAATTGTTTAATATTAAAGAGAATAGCGGAGTTCACACCACAACTATAATGCTGCGTTCACACCAGCCGTGGTAAAGGCGTCAAGCGCAAGTGATTTCAATGTTAAGTCAATGTGAAGACGCGTTGACGCAGATCTGGAGGTCTCGCAACGCGAATGAGGCGTTTAGCGGTGCGGTAGATTTTGCCTCATTCGCGTGTCTAGTTCGTGTGAATTGAGCGTTGCCACGGGAAACGCACTAGTTGAAAAATTTGAACTTTGGTGGAAAAACGCGCCATGTTGACCAATCAGGAGCTTGCTCTAGTAGTGATGTGATTCCAGGAAGCGAGCGGAGTCCCTCCCATGACCAGAATTTCACACGCGGCTTTCACGCGCGAGTAAACTAAAAATTGTTCAAGCGGCAAATTAGACGCGGTAGATGCGAATTTGACGTTTCAAACGCGGCTGGCGTGAACCCACAGTAATGATAAAAATACAACAATATCGTTGGGATCACTTTCTGAGCGATTCTTTTCATCTGATGAAGGATAAACCATTGACAGCCAATCAAATCTATTTGAACCTCACGCGCATTTGAAAAGGCAGATGACACTGTGGAGAAGGTCCATAACATAAAATGACCTCAGGTATCCAGCGCTGATGCAGTTGCTTTTAAAATTCACTACGTAATGCTTTTTTCCTACCACATTGACTATGCCAAAAGGTAAGATATTAGATTACACAAACTACTAGATTCACTGATTAGAGTTATGCGAAACGCAGCGTGTTAAGGACATTCGTTGGTTACCCGCTGTGTAAATGCAACAACAGCCTATTTACATACCGGTATTCAGAAAACTTTTTATTACAAGAAATATGCAATATTAGTTAATGCCACTAAAGGCAAGTGCTTTGCGTGAGTGCCATGCGCGTGAGCGAAATTAGCATAAAGTTAACATTAGAGTAGGGGTGTGCCCCGGCATCCTGGCCAAACTTGCCCATTGGTCTACTAAACATGCCCTCATACACTGATTGGCTACATCACTCTGTCTCCCCTCCACTAATAAGCTGGTGTGTGGTGGGCGTTCTGGCACAATATGGCTGCCGTCGCATCATCCAGGTGGATGCTGCACACATTGGTGGTGGTTGAGAAGAATCCCTTTTCATATGTAAAGCCTGGAATACACTGCAGGATTTTAGCACTCCTATAAGATCATTATCTAATGGATTGTTTAAACTTGGGTACATCACGCATAAAGACTGTACGATGATGACATGGAAGCTTAGATGGCTGCGTCACATGTTAACGCAATGTCACCAGCCTGCGCTAGTGGTAAACAAACACACTGTGCAGTGATCATGCTGAATTTCTGACACGGTCAGAAAACTATCGTAGGCTATCTTTGGTCGCAAGACCAGGAAAACGGCCATCTTTGAACATTTCTCACTGTACGAAATAGGACCACCGATGAAGAGCTACAATCACAGAAATTGTGATGATTGTTTCACATGGCAATCTCTCGTCTGGGACAGCCAATAATCGTGCAGTGTATCTCCGGCTTATAGGGCTTTGAGTAATGCAGAAAAGCGTTATATAAATGTAACTAATTATTATTATTATCGTCTGGTAATGTGGACGCTAGTTATTGTTGTAGAACTCTTATATTTCAAAATGGACATCCTTTGCCTAGATCAGTGCTCACCAACCCTGTTCCTGGAGATTTACCCTGCTGCATACTTTAGATCCAACCCTGCTTTAGCACAATTCTTAGGTAGTCATAAAAATCTTGATTAGCAGGTTCAGGTGTGTTTGATTGAGGTTGGAGGTGAACGCTGCAAATTTCCAGGAACAGGATTCTTTTGTAATGCTGAAATGTCTTTGTATCTTTTTTGAAGCTTAAATGCTTCGGTCCCCATTATTTTAATTTCATATAAAGCAGTGCAATTGTTTAAAATATCTCCTTTTGTGTTCCATTAAAAATAGACATAAGAGTGAGGATATGATGACAAAACTGTCATTTGGAGGTCATGCATCTAACTTTAAGCATGCAAGTGTTAAAATGTAAAGAATTAAAATTAAAAAAGTAGCATATTGTAAATTGGGTAAAATATGTCCAAACATTTATGCACATTCCACAACATATGCACTGCGTTCGTACATATTTTGCATATTTTTCAAAGTATTAAAGTATCTTTTAACATTTTAATTTCATTTAAATAGAATAACATTCGCATTGTCATATACACTTACCTAAAGGATTATTAGGAACACCATACTAATACTGTGTTTGACTCCCTTTGGCCTTCAGAACTGCCTTAATTCTGTGTGGCATTGATTCAACAAGGTGCTGAAAGCATTCTTTAGAAATGTTGGCCTATATTGATAGGATAGCATCTTGCAGTTGATGGAGATTTGTGGAATGCACATCCAGGGCACGAAGCTCCCGTTCCACCACATCCCAAAGATGCTCTATTGGGTTGAGATCTGGTGACTGTGGGGGCCATTTTAGTACAGTGAACTCATTGTCATGTTCAAGAAACCAATTTGAAATGATTCCAGCTTTGTGACATGGTGCATTATTCTGCTGGAAGTAGCCATCAGAGGATGAGTACATGGTGGTCATAAAGGGATGGACATGGTCAGAAAAAATGCTGCGCCATTTAAACCATGCCCAATTGGCACTAAGGGGCCTAAAGTGTGCCAAGAAAACATCCTCCACACCATTACACCACCACCACCAGCCTACACAGTGGTAACAAGGCATGATGGATCCATGTTCTCATTCTGTTTACACCAAATTCTGACTCTACCATCTGAATGTCTCAACAGAAATCGAGACTCATCAGACCAGGCAACATTTTTCTTGTCTTCAACTGTTCAATTTTAGTGAGCTTGTGCAAATTGTAGCCTCTTTTTCCTATTTGTAGTGGAGATGAGTTGTACCCGGTGGGGTCTTCTGCTGTTGTAGCTCATCCGCCTCGAGGATGTGCGTGTTGTGGCTTCACAAATGCTTTGCTGCATACCTCGGTTGTAACGAGTGGTTATTTCAGTCAAAGTTGCTCTTCTATCAACTTGAATCAGTCGGCTCATTCTCCTCTGACCTCTAGCATCAACAAGGCATTTTCGCCCACAGGACTGATGTATACTGGATGCTTTTCCCTTTTCACACCATTCTTTGTAAACCCTAGAAATGGTTGTGCGTGACAATCCCAGTAACTGAGCAGATTGTGAAATACTCAGACCGGCCCGTATGGCACCAACAACCATGCCACGCTCAAAATGGCTTAAATCACATTTCTTTCCCAATCTGACATTCAGTTTGGAGTTCAGGAGATTGTCTTGACCAGGACCACAGCCCTAAATGCATTGAAGCAACTGCCATGTGATTGGTTGATTAGATAATTGCATCAATGAGAAATTGAACAAGTGTTCATAATAATCCTTTAGGTGAGTTTAAGTGTTGAGGGTAAAATAACACTTCTAAACTTACTGACTGTATTGGAAAAATAAAAAAAAATGGCATGTTCATAATAATTTGACGCGGTGTAACAGGAAGCACAGGCTATATTCCAGTATGAATGAATGTGACTCATACTGGACCAGTTTAAGGACGTGGTTTACAGTAATTCGTGCAGGGATCTTAATTATTTAGCTTTCATATTTTAAATATATATGAATGTATTTATCCTCCTATTTATAAAACACTTTTGTACAAAACTATATGTTGGAATGCTAGGTTCAGCTTTTGTCAAGCAGCTGCTTATGGAGAAATAAAATACACAATTTTAAGAATTAAATACAAATTAGGGGGGTTAAAAATACATTTGCTTTTAACATTTAGTCTTCATTCTCGTAAGAAATGCACACAGAGAATGTAAGAGTCAGGGTCATTTGAAAAACAACGTCATTTGAGTGTTAATTTCACAGTTGGGTGAGTATTGACCCGTAAGCTCATCATTGGAAACAGTCAGCCGTATACGTGTGCTAAGAAACATGGGTTTAATGATGTCATACGTCATTGAAGATTCCAGTAATTCTACCTGGTTGCATAACGCTAATGTACTCCAGGGTTTTGCAATTGAATATGCTTGATATAGAGATTGGACATCAATGCTTGTATGGGATTGTGTGGTATTCTGTACATGATAATGTCACAAGGTACTATATTTACACATCATCAACTTTTAAATCTGGAATGGTTTTCATTCATGTATCCAGCATCTTATCGATTTCAGATGTCTGCTTTACACTCCTATTCAAACGTATGCACTTTTCCTTCCAGGAGTATTTCTTCGCTGGAATCGCTCCACCAAGTGTTTAGATGAGGCCAATCAGGAGATGGTCCATATTATAGAGTACAACAAGGAGCTGCAGAACAAAGTGAACAGCCTGCGGAGGCAGCTGGCCCAGCTCGAGACCGAGGACGGCCCACTGCAGACACCGTAAAACAAACCACTCCAACGTACTTGAGATTTCAACACTCCTGATTCTCCTTATCTACTGTATACTACTGAAGAGGCTCTCCCATGCACATAGTGTATGTACACACACACACATCCCTTCTCCTTCTGCCCATGTTTCCCTTTGCTTATTCAATTGCTTAACTTTATCCATATTAATGCTGAATTTAACAGCCATTATACATTTATTTGAATATATTGCCACTAGATTCGCTGCTGTATTAGTGTGTCGTTGTGGTTAAATATTGTCATTCAAACACTATGCCGATATCAGCGCACCTGTCATTCTTGCTTGGTTGTTTCAATCAGGCTGCCACTTTAAAAAAAAAGTGTTTTATATCTGGATGTCATTTCACTACAGACTTTGTTAAGAAATTGTGTTGCGGTTTACACATTCTGAGAGAAAAGGGATTACTCGTATGCCATAGTTGATTTCCTGTGCCACAAAGTGCAATAGACAATATGGCTATAAACCAATAGCGGTCTTTAAAGGGAAACAATTTGGAAAGAATCTTACATAATCAATAACTTCTTCCAAATATATGCTGTACGCATAATTAAAAAATTGCTGAATTTGATATGTATAAGATCCCTCCCCCTTTTGTGCATGTGTAATACACAGTATTGTACAGGGTAACGATATAAGTGTAAATGATTGCATATGCAAAATTAAAATGTATGCAGGTGAATGAAAATTTATGCTTAAAGGGGTCTCGGTCCACATTTCAGTTATTTAAGACCACTCTAGCCTACACATTTCATCAAATAGGTTACGGCATGTATGAATGGTTTTGACTTCATGGTAGGTTTTGATACTGGAAATAGACTGGACATTGTCGTCAGTTGTTTTGGAAATGTGCACAAGTTAATCATTTTTTATTGATGTCATTCTGGCACTTAAAAAGATTCACTGACATATATCATTAAGATTTGTCACTATAAGCGTCTTATTGTTTGTACTGTTTCAGGCCTTGATGTACAAAATGTATAACTGATAGAATTGTTAAGCTGAAGTATGTTACATTATGTGGGCATTAAAATTATCATTTAATGTACAGCCATTTGATGTTTGCATGCTTAAAATGACCATCTACATCCTGCTTCCAGAGCGATAAGTGGTGATAAAGGGTTAATTATTAGCTGTAAATTTGACTTATCAGTATCTTATCAGCATTACATGATAAACACAGATAATAAAGTCTTAACTACTGTTTGTAAATACATTTCAGGGTAATAGGATAAAATGATGATATATATATATGTGTGTAATTTGAATTCTACCCTAAAACTGATCTTGTTTAAGCAGATGATAAATTGTCAAAAAAAAACTATAGATCCAGACTCCAGACTTCTACATATATAGACTCAAGCTGTTTAAGGCACCATATCTCTCAACATATAAACATAAGTGTGCTTTCCCCGCCCATTATCAGCAAAGTGCAGTATTTCCTGGGGGTTGGGCCTTATATACATGCAGTACTAACATTACTCAAGTTTCAAAAGCCCCCTATACAGGACCTCCCATGCGTCTGTGTTTCCGTCACTGTGTTGATATTGTTAAACGTCAAGTGACCACAGTCACGTACCTTATGTCACACAGATGATCAGCGATTCCCTCACATCTATTTCTAGAAATAATGTGTGGACTGTAGCACATTGTTCTCACCTTTCAATTTGCAAGTACCTTGCCACACAGAGATTTTATCATCATACGTATTTAAAGAACACTGTATGAAAATATAACCTTGATATATATTTAATATTGGCTGAGTAATGTCATGTCAAAGATTGAAATTAAGGTGAAATCAAACTTTAATGCTCTACATCTCATAATTATTAGGAGACTTTAGCCTGGATTTAACGTTGGAAGACTAACACTAAGAATATAACCAACCCCTGATAACCCCAAACAACCTAAAATAATCATTAGGGAGAGTTTTTGTTCATAGTTTTTGTTCACACAATCCTGTTTTAGCATTAGTCTGAGATTGGAAAGCCTCAAATGCACCTGAAGTATTGGTATTGAATTTTAAGACTTTTTAAGATTTTTTAATAGGATAAAGATTAATTGACTTTAGAGTAAGCTGTCAAGAGAAGTGGAAATTGTCTTCAAGTTTTACAGAAAGGGTTTCGTTATATTAACAGAATGGCAGCAACCTAGCCGTAAACTTCCATGTAATTACACAAAAATGCTGCTGAAATTGAAATGCTGCTTAAATGTTACATTCCTCTGGGTGTTTTTTTCAAGTGTTTTCAATTTTCTCAGTGGGAAACTTCAGTTTTTTCAGTTGTTGCTAAAGCTCTTTTCACACAGACATTACGGAAAATGCATCCGGGATTTGTCCGGGATCGTTAGATTTGTGGTTCATTAACAATGCCAATGATTTGCCGGAATCTGTATGTGCGTTCATACAGATACCGTAAAGATCCCTGAAAGAAACGTGACGTGTTTAAAGTCCTGCACTTGTTTTTTTTCCTCCGCAGTGTCTGAAGTTTGCTTATTATCCATTATTTCTTTCTCCAGAAACCACTCGTGCATTTTTGTTTATGATAAAGGAGCGCGTGACGCACCGTTCTAGTATATGCTGGAGAATGATCTCAGCTTCAGAGTGGATAGTGACGCGCTCCCTGATCTCTGCTTCATTCTAGTTTGCAGACATTTCTTATCTTGATTAATGTGCATTTAAAACCCCTGTTTTAAAGAGCTGAATAATATATCTTGCTGCGATGTGCATGTGACGCACTATTATTTTATGCTGCAAAATGATCTCAGCTTCATTGCGGATAGTGACGAGCTCCCTGATATCTGCTTCATTCCAGTTTGCTGACATTTCTCCTTGTAAATGTTGATCTGCATGTTAATCCCTCAGTTTAAAGAGCTCAACCATAACTTCATTGTTGTGATGACACGCGCTTCCTCACTACGGCACGCCCCTTACGCCATTGTTTCTGGGTCTTGTTCATATAGAAGGTTTTTCAGGGATGTTACTAGGTCCTCTTTCCGGGAGCAATCCCAGAAGATTTACAGAACGTGTTTGCGTTAACACTGAAGTCTGTCTGGCAATTTTACAGGTATTTTTGGGACCAAAGTGTGAATTGAAGTAATTTTTTTTTTAGTTAATCCGACTTTCACTTTTTTTTACAGTGTAATAAAGCACACATTGTTTTTAGTTGGAACAAAAAACTTAAGAATATGAACAATATGTTTGAAATGATTGAAATTTAACACCTGTGACATGAAGAATCCTGTAACACTGATGTCACTTTTTACTGTACTACATTTCATAAGTATATATTATTTTTACCTTTAAAGGGGACATTTCACAAGACTTTAAGATGTCAAATAAATCTTTGGTGTCCCCAGAGAAGTTCTAGCTCAAAGTACCAGATAATTTGCTGTTTTTTGTGTTTCCTTTTAAATGCAAATTAGTTGATTTCTGAACTAAATGGCAGTGCCGTGATTGGATAGTGCAGATTAAGGGGCAGTATTATCCTCTTCTGACATCACAAGGGGAGCTACATTTCAATTACCTATTTTTTCACATGCTTGTTTACCGAAACTATGATACTTGGTTGTTCTTTTTTACATTTTTTTAGGTTTATAGAAGCACTGGGGAGCACTTAAACATGGGGAAAAGTCTGATTTTCATGATATGTCCCCTTTAATACTTGATTACATATAAAAGTAGGTAAACCTGAACTAGATTTTTAATGAATTACACATAAAAAGCAACTTGTATTTATGAAATGTAGTGGACTAAAAAGTATGATGTTATGCCTTGGAATGTAGTGAACTAAAAGTTTGCTTAACTTAAGATACAGATACTTGAAAAATGTCCACTTTGTATATTTATTCAAAGAAGAAAAATTAAAATTTAGATTTGTAATTGTGTCACATCTTTCGTTGTGTGGTGACAAAAATAATTTAGAATAATTTAAAATGCAGACAAATTTGTCTATATTTAACATTTTATTTTTATTAAAGTTGGCATATTATATATTTATATATGGACCAGTGAGTTCTATTTGAAGAGTTATTTTTTATTTATTATGTTTTTGTTTTTATTGTGCTACTTAGCTGTTTTTTTTAATTTATGAAGGCTTAAATCAAAACAAACCAACTGCAGTTTGACATATATTAACTGGAATGCACAATCAAAAACAAGATTTTTGAAAAAAAAAAAAGAGGAGTTATCTCGTTTTGGAGCCCAATATTTGTTTAACAGAGAACAACTCCCACCATTTACTAGATGTACACTGCCTTACTGTCTCTCTGCCTCCCAACCCCCAGTTCTTCTAATTAAACACACTGTCCCTGTTAAGTGCAATCATTGAAAGGGGGTTGAACGTGCCCCCTGAAAAGACCCACTCAGTTGTCGTATTTCTATGACATGGGGAGGGCGTGGTGAGCAATGGTGGTGGGTGAGGACCTCACCTCCACCGCTGGCCAATCAGAGCGCAGCCGGCTTCTCTTGAGAGCCTCTTGGTCGGCGAATATAAAACCTCCGCTGTGAGCTGATGCAATACTGAAGATACTGAGCGAAGCGTCAGTAAGGAGAAACCAGAAAAAGGAAGCTGCTCATCTAGCACAGAAGAACACGGTTTTATTTCATATCTGAATCATATTCTGTATACAGGTGAGTAAATGCAACGTACTGATATAAGTGGCATTTTGACATTTAAAAAAAACGATTTCCCGGGATCAGCTGCAGAACCTTATCTAGATGCCGGCCGGTTTCCCGTGGCATGTAGCCTTCTGGCAAGTTACTTAAAACGCATGATCACGTAGTTTATTATATATTTCTCAACACCAGCTGTTTAATATCTAACGTTATTCTTCGGCTGTGTAGGTTACAGAGATTTACGGAAATGTATAGGCTAATGTATAATGTAACCGTGATTGTTTCGCGTTACAGAGAATGCAATGACTTCATTGTAATGTATGAAATAGAAATCCGTTTGAAATCCATACTAATATTAAAATTATGATTCAGATTTTTAAGGTGTTCGTATGCTGTAGTTACGAGTGCATGAGTTTGATCACGTTGTCCATGGCTACGTTTTTAAAGTTCCTGCCAGCAGGTGTCAAAGCTGCGTGTCACTGCTTCATTTTGTCGCTGTTCAAAGATATGCCAAACAATCAAGTCTAAAGAAAATATACGTGGCAGAAATCTGCTGATATGATTAATGTTCTGCTTAAGCTCCATACCTTCTTATCTGGACAGATTTGAAACCGCATAGAGGTGCAGTCCCAGTTTGACAAGTGTGAGGGGTGGACCGGTAATCTAGACTAGAGCACTGGGAGTTTTCCTGGATGGTCGTCGGGCATTGTGGGCTGGATCGCTGTTTTTTTTCTGGCTCGCTGTTATGTACACAGTAGAATAATAAGAATCACAATAATGTGTCTTTATCTTTGGGTCCACTTTCAACTAGCTGCTGTCGTGTCTGCCTGCTTTAAAATACACAGTCGCGTAGTGCAGCTGCACCCTACAGCGAATGTCAAAACCGTCTATGGTCTGAACCAATCGCGTAAAGAGCCTAGAATTCCAACCAATCAAATTACATAGCCGAGCAGGAGTTGTAACCAATCAAATGAAAGAAGGCCTGAGTTCGTGTTCACAAAAGCCAAGCACAAAATTTATTTTTATTGCGCTTTTCACGTTGAATAATATTGTTACAGAAAATGCATGCTTGTATTAGAAAATACAGTAGGTAATTAGCAAATTAACTTGTGTATTAAAGCAATGATGGGGTAAGTTATTATAACTACACGGTAAATGTAAGTTACCACCCCGTTCTTTTTGTCCTTAGACTTGTGTAAACCTTTCTGGGAAAACGGATGTAAGTTCTCAGTAGCCTCATGACCTTGCATTTCAGGATCAGACCGGTTGAAATTACGAGTCTGTGTGAAGTCTTATTGTGAAACAAAGCAGGGGACTCGTACAGAACAGCCAGAACTACTTGGCACACAATAAAAACTTTAGAGGTCCGGAGTAAATTGATGTTTGAATCGTGTATTTGTTGAACAACACAGAGGGACCAATAAAAAAAAATAAAACAACTTGTATACGATAATCATATAAATAATCTTAAGAATGAATGATGGGCTCTGAATCTTGGCAGCACTTTGACGACGTGCTGCCTCGCGCACATTTCTAGTGTGCTGATTGGCCGATTGTGAAGGCAGGGCACTGGGCAGTAAATACTCTCAAATTACGCTCCACCTTCCTTTCAAGCCGCAAAATCTGCACGCCAAGTTTTTTCATATTGACAGCTGGCGTTGTAAGAATTTCGTTGGTATTGGAAAATTTGGAATGATGAATTTTAGCGAAACAAATATCAAAATAACCATTCTGTGTTTTATTTACTTCATAAATTGACTGTTTTAGGCACCACTTGACTTCAAGGTTGAAATAGCTTTGATGTGAGAAACACATGTTCGATGTTTGACTCAGGATATCGCATGTAAATCCAAATATAGATTTACCATGTAGTTCTAATGTGTTTGCTTTCATTAATATTCCTGTCCTCCTAACTTAACCGCACTGCAAGAGGAAAAAGGTTCTTAAATTGCATTGTGAAGCACCTTTATTTTTAAGGGTGTGTGTGTGTGATATAGCCTAATATAATATAATATTAAATGAAATTGCATACTAATTAACCAAAGGTATGCATTTTATAACGTTTACCAAATAAATGTCAATGTTATACAGTGAATTCACATAAGGGACAGTCTACAAAGTTCAACCTGATTGCGTTTATAGACGGTTTCATCGGACGCATGTGCGCTCACGCGATACACGTCTGGATCCGACCTTTACTTCCGGTTTCGTTTTTTTAATGGTCTGACTAGTTGCTAAACCAAGTTGCTCTTGAACAATTTTCGGACCACGACAGCCGCTTGTTTATGTTGTTACTGCTGAAACCATCTATATAGAGGGAATGCATTGACGTCATTTTTCCACGTGACCACGCCTGAACTCGCACTGTTGAGTGGCAAACATTCAACAAAATGGCTGGTTTTCATAGCGGCTGCTGTGAAAATGCCTGGTAAAGGCCGGGATAGAGTTCTTTATGCGTCCGGCTCGCGCCCGCATGCTTTTGTGCCACTTTCCAAGTATACTCCCTGTGGTTACACACTGATGGCCGGGTTGGACACGTATATGCAATACAAATAATCATACTGTGTATTTAATACCTAATTACATTAAAATTGTGTAGTAAAAGTATGTTAATGTACTTAAATATTAAATGTAAAACAAAAACATATTAGTTATGAAATGTAATAGAATAAAATTATGATAATGTGCTTTTGAATGCATGTTCTCCAAAGAAAAACACGGATAAAATACAAATAATTGAAAAAATAAGTTTAAGCAGAAAGTAAAACCTCTGCTTGATAGTGACCCTAGCAACTTGTCAACCCACCTGTGGTCTGTGGACGTTGGCATGAACAATCTATTTACTTACCCTTTTAATGTTTTTTTGACAGGCTATAAAACGATAGCTCTGAATTCTTGTTAATCTGTTAGTACAGTTAGCACAACAGCTTTTTCCCATTTAGATGCGTTTTCGCCGTGTTTTTGCTGACTGCCACTCTATCTTTTGCCACTCAGTGGGCGTAACCGCAGTCACTTTCGCCGAAGATGACGTCATGTGCATACCCTCTATTGTTGTATAAGAACAGAGAAGTGGCAGACAGTTTATATGGCGATTGAAGAATTGTGATATTGTGTGTGTTTATGTCTGACACCAATTAATAAACTCATAAAGTGTAAGGTAATGGTATTTTTATCAAAGACAGCTTATAAACAGCTAAAGTGAAATCCTATTGGCACTGGTAGATGTCTTCTCATAAAGGCCTTAACTTTTTTTTCGCAGTTTTGTTTGTGTGCATGTCTTTGTGTTTAACAGATAACGTCTCAAACGAAAGTAAAAGTACCACATAAAAGTCTGCTCTTGACTTGTGCTGTTGACAAAGAAACTGCGAAATTAAAAATGTGTTACATTTACAGGTTCTGTAGAAATAAAAAAAGATAAAACCATATAGCTTTTCGACAGATTTCATGGCGGCTTTTTGAATGACTTCGAGGTGTGTCGAATGACCCTTATAGACGGTGGCATCACTGCCTGCTAGAAACCTAACAAATCTCCACACCGCGTTTAAAAGCAATTTTCTGCGTAGCCGTTTTGTTGATTTGTATGTAAACAAATTTTTGATCAATATCTGCTTATTTTGTGCATGTAAATGCGCTCATTGACGCAATCCTCTTGTATTTTCAGGCAGCTAGTATGCCAGTTGTCCGAGTCTTGAGCAAGGTGGCAAAGCAGGCCCTATTGGCCCCTGCATGTGGATGTCAGCCTTTGGCTGTGACAGTACGCAACATCAGCTTTTCCCCACGTCAGGTCACCGCCGGATCAGATGCCAGCTTTCACTCCGTGTCCTTCTCGGAAACAGACCACCCTAAAGTTCTTATTACAGGTATGAGAAACAGCTATACCTTCAGCCCAAATCTTAGGATTTGCGTCCTTTCCCCTTGTTTTCTTTCATAATTTAAGATTATTCATGTGTCCTGTCTCTCTCTCTCTCTCTTAGGTGGCCTTGGGCAACTAGGGGTTGGGCTTGCTAAACTCTTGAGGTAAGCATATGGCATAAATTAATGTAATTTAGTATTATAGGTACAAGTGTATTTATTTGAACTTTAATACAAGAAAGAAACATAATTTCAAACTGGACTTTTCTGTTTTGCAGGAGGCGATATGGAAAAAACAATGTGATCCTCTCAGATATCAGAAAACCACCAAGTCATGTCTTTCACAGCGGTGAGTCTTTTGTCTTTCTCAGGTGGAGGGGTTTTCATTTTTCAACATAATTTATATGATTTTCTGTTATTTAGATATCTGCACCCGACCCCACCCCGATAGTGACATAATATTAATTGTGAGTCAGCATTAGGCACATATTACCTTCATGTAGACTGCTTTTAAACGCTTCCATTTTTATTCGCTTAGGCCCTTTTATCTACTCTGACATTCTGGACTACAAGAACTTGCGAGAGATTGTGGTAAACAACAGGATCACCTGGTTGGTACATTACAGCGCTCTTCTGAGTGCTGTCGGGGAAGCTAATGTTCAACTGGCTCGATCAGTCAACATCACAGGTAAGTTTGTTTATGTTTACACTTTCATAGTTATTGTTTTCATACTGAAACCTGTTTGGTTCATCTCATATAATATTTGTCGTAGGTCTCCACAACATCCTGGACATTGCTGCAGAACATGGGCTTCGGCTTTTTGTACCCAGCACCATTGGTGCCTTTGGACCAACTTCACCTCGAAATCCCACTCCAGACCTCTGTGTGCAGAGACCACGAACAATTTATGGTGTCTCCAAAGTCCATGCTGAGCTAATGGGGGAGGTGAGTTATAGCTTACCCTTCTTTGATGCAATAAAATCTGATATTTGCATTTGAGCAACAGGAGCACTGAACGAATTTATAGGAACGAGTCACCCGGGCTGTTCCTCGAGAACCAAATGTTGCCTGCGGTCATTTTCCTGGTTGCATTCGCGCCTCTATTAGGAACTCTACAGTTAGATATGATTCATACTGATGGCTAGTAGGAGATCAGCTGAAATGACCATAGCATTCACCCAATGATCTGCCCCAAACTGTTAGCATTTGTCCCTATAATTTTATAGATTTCATGCTGCTTTATTACAGTAACACATGCATAGTTTGTGGAAATATGGTGATTATTACGCAAATGGATGTTATATTGTGAACACTTGGCACAGACAATTCACTGGTGCAAGTCCTTCTGGATTTATCATAAACAATGCCTTTATGAATGTACATGTTGTGATTTGCTCAATTTATTTTATTACTGTTGATAGAGCATTTATTTCATGAAACACTGCTTGGATATCACGTCATATTACATATTTTGAGTGCCTTGATCAGAGCTCTTTTTGTTGTGCGTCATGGGTTTCGAAATAACAGAGATTAAATATATCAGGTACATGATAGAAAGAGCAAAAAGGATGACTAAGACACTAAATATCCTATGACAACTCGCAGTGCTATATCATCAAGGTTGAGACAAGGAGATGTTTTTGTTTGTCCTGCAATATTAGTGGAGTAGGTATAAACTGTGTTAATGCTGCTTTTTTAAAATATAGCTGCCTGTGTTTTGTATGCTTTTGCTTTTAGCCAATGACGGTACATTTACATCACCAGTAGTTCCTATTGTGCACTGTGCAGGGTTAGACCCTACTAGCAAATTTAGTTCCTGAAAAAGGCATTTACTGGTACTATGATTGTGCCCAGTTCCTCCAAAAAGCAGGTTTTTCTGCAAATAGTTCAGGAACTATGAAAATGTTCCTGTTGTGTGAATGGGAATTGAGAGCACATTTACATCTGGTATTAAGATGCGTATAAGTCAAACACATCACAAGTGGACGAGTGAAATGCATGTCCATTCACACTTAGTGTTTTAATTCGTCTCTTCTGTCCACTTTCGATGCTTCTGGTGGTCTATGGCTGAGGAGTTAAAATGCGAGCGAGAAAAATTAAAGATGATGCGCTCTAATATTATGTGAGAGTACCCCTGCTTGTGTTGTTAGTAAACATGCTGCACAACATTTTGTACATGCATATGTAAGGACTTTTTCAGATATTTCGGAGCAATTGATGAAACTTTCACTCCCAAACTGAAACGAAAATAACAGTGGCGGAGAGTTGCCGCTTCAGTTTTATCAGTGATAGCCTAATGCTACGTACACACCAAACGCAGGGCTTCGCGTTACTCGCTCTAGATTACTCCAGGATTTAACTTCGTGTCATGTGAATTTTTCATTTGAGTTGAATATTTTCAACTTGGGCAAAGACACGTTTGAGGCGAATAGCGTGTGTTTTCGCGGTAAACGCGCCGGCCATATCGCGTCATTCGCATCGCCCCACGCGATGATGCATCTGATCACGTCTTTGCATTGACTTTGTATGTAATATACTCACGCAAATCGTTGAACTTGCGTCTGGTGTAAACCCACGGTAAGGATCATGCCGAACACTGTGGGTAGACACTGTGCTAGAAGTCAGGACCAATGGAAAAATAATATGTTTGGTACATTACATCATTACACATTACATCAATAGGTGGAGAGTAGACAGTCTTCAGTTCAAACACATTCAACCACATGAACGTCTACATCACAAAAGCAATCCGGTGGCAAGCATTTTTGACTACCTCTTAATGTGGTCGAAGGTGGATACCAGGTCTAAAAGGGCCTTCGACTTACACTCAGTATATCTGAGAACTAACCTTTACCTATCTTAATTTACAGTATTATCACCACCGCTATGGTCTTGACTTCCGCTGTCTGCGGTACCCTGGCATCATCTCTGCAGACTCTCAGCCCGGCGGTGGCACAACAGGTAAGGCACTCTTTTCCAGTGTTGCAAAAATGTTATTAGTAGAGAAAACATTAGTTGACTTAAATAATTCAGAAATTGCCGAAGGAAAACTAAAACTAAAAAATAATGATAAAGATAAAATAAAATCATTAGTTTTTTAAAATCATATTTAAAGTCACCATGAAACAGAAGTCGCTTGTCTTATTTTTACCGTCGTGATGTATATCCGAGTGAAACAAAAAATAAAAAAGGTATTGCTGTACTTGAATTTGTCTATCGAGAACTGATTGAATCGTTTGAATTTGTGTCACGTTGCTACTTACTAATCACTGCAATCTTTTCCTGGTCCCTGGCCACCTGCCATACCCCTCGACTGGAAGTAAAAAGAAAACGATTGTTTGATTTCATGTGGCCCCACATGAATCGACCGCCGGATGACATAAAGATACTGTGAGAGCGATTGGAGAAATCATACTGAGAAGTCTGATGTCGATATGTGCGCAGTCCTACGAGCTTTAAAACCTTGGGGAATCCCTGGGAGGAGTGATGTAAGAGGGAACTTGCGCATTAATTGAATATCTTGAAAATAAACAACAGATAACTAAATCATGATAACCAAATCAGTCTTCCGGTGCAATATATGTTATTAACAGCAGTAATCTGAAATTAAATTGATTTGCACAGATTAATTACCTCCCACGTGACATCATCAACTATATTGTGAAACCAACATGGTTCAAAGGACGAATGTGTGACAAGGTTACTATGCTTTCGGGAAACACTCATGACAAGGTAGTTTGTTTCTCCAACTATGCATCGTACTTTGTTGGTTCAGCAACGGGTTACGTCGTCGTTCGGGAAACGCACCTGAAATTTTTTTTTTTTTGATTTAAGATTATCTACGACTATTTTTTTTTTATTATAAAGTTCACAGATAAAAGAAATTTGTAAAAATACCACAATATTCCCAAAAAATTATTTCAATTTCATTGTGACTTTAACATTTAAAGCCTATATATCACCTAGCTTACATGTAAACATGTTAATGCCACTAGGTAAAGTCTTTGAGAAGTTTAACATGTTAACTTCTGAGAGTCTAATTTTTTTTGCTGTTGTGTTTAAAATTAAAAAAACGAATACCAAAAAACACACTTAAATTACTAAAATGTTTATAGGATGAAAACTAATGTTAGGAGGCATATTACAAATAAAATGAAATTATACAGAATTCAGAATTATACTAACCATGGTGCACATAATGTTATGCAATTGACAGCAATGATGGAGACATTAAAAACCCTTTGTTGTTTTCCAGACTATGCCGTGCAGATTTTCCACGACGCCGTCAAGAGCGGCAAGTTTGAGTGCAACCTAAAGCCCGACACACGGCTGCCCATGATGTACATCGACGACTGTCTGCGGGCTACGCTGGAGGTGATGGAGGCCCCGGCAGAAACGCTCAGTATGCGAACCTACAACATCAATGCCATGAGCTTCACACCAGAGGAACTCACTACAGAGGTCCAAAAACAGCTGCCTGACCTGCAGGTCGCATATGAGATCGACCATGTGCGACAGGCCATAGGTATGATCCAGTCAATTTACATTAATTTTGCCCTGCCATTGACTTATACCCATCTTCAGTACAAAGCCAAAAAACACAATCTTTATAAAGTTCTTGATTTATTTTTGTCTCTCCATAGCTGATAGCTGGCCCATGAACTTTGATGACACCAATGCCCGCAATGACTGGGGTTGGAAGCACGAGTACGACCTGCCAGAGTTGGTCCAAACAATGCTCAACTTCATCGGCTCAGACTCTCGAGTCGCCCAGGCCAGCTGAGTTTGATCTTGGACATTGAAAAATTGTACATATCAGCTACAGAGAAGAGAGATCCATGGTCTGTAAATAGTCATTTTCCTTATTGGCTAACACAAAATAGCGTATAATTGTAGATTATACAACGGGGTGTGATCTCTCTTTAAATGGTCATGGCAGAAAACCCTACATGGGGGTTTGTATCAGTAATCCACAGATCTTTCGAAAGTTGACTGGTAAGAAAGATATGGTGGAATGGATTCAAGCCTACGTGATCCACTTTTACTTTGCATTTAGTGATAGAGGGATCATGTTGTCTGCCTTCAGGCAAAACAAACCAAACAAATGGAAATCCAAAAATGAACGTGGCAGCTTTTAATCTTTGTTTCCATGCTCTTTTCTGATGTACATATAGCTTTTTCAAGGTTCTTTACCATTCAGGAGAAATTGCTTTACTGTACTAAGTTAGTGGTCATGTTCAGGTTTATAATGAGTTGATATAATAATCAGTGAAACAAGAAACATCCACAAAATGTACCATATTCTGAACTAAACAGGCAAAAAGTCTTGTGGACTAAACAGGGTGGGACTTAAATGTAGGTCAAGAATTGTCCTGATAAATGAAATCATCAAATTCCTCTTGGCTGCTTTTCTTTCTTCTTGCACTATCTATTTATTCAGTCTGTTCACAAGCGAATTAAATTAACTGCAAGATTCGGTCTTGCTCTGCACAATTGCTGTGCATGTCAACTAGGTCACATTTGGTCAAATGCAATTTGCTTTTGCCCACAAACTCACAGTGAATATATTATCCCGTATGAAGGGGAGAGTGGGAAAACTTTAAAGTATTATTTTTTAATGAAAGCTTTGCATCCACAGCTTTTGTTCTTCCGATTACAAAACTTGTGTTAATAAAGCTTTTTTATTTCAAACATTTTGGACTGTCTTTCATTTACACATTTGCACTTTGGCCAAAAAGAAAACCTTGCCAGTACCACTCACTGAAAAAAAAATGAGTCATGTGCAGGTGTTCTTGTAGCTCAACTAGAGCACCGCATTAGTAATGCAAATGGTCATGGGTTTGATTCCCCCCAAAAATATTTTGCATACTTTAAAAGTAAAGCTTGAATACATTGTAAGTCGCTTTAGATAACGTGTCTGCCAAATGCATGAAATCAATCAATATAAAAATACCATGGGGGAGAATAATGAACATAAGTGCTCTTTGAAATACAAATAAAATGTTTGTTAAAGTTTTCATGCAATTACAAATGATAGGAAAGTCATGCAAACATTTTAGTCAAAAGTTATAAAAATATGGGAGTTTTTCTGACACTTAATGATAAAAATGAAAATTACAAATTTTATAATAGAAAACTGTACGCAAAATATGTGACAAAAAACATATTTTTAAATAAATTATTTATTTTTATTTTCAATGTTATAATGCATTTTTGTTGCTTTTTATTGAAAAATAAAATGCAATTGATTATTTGACATTTTATTTTCACTACACAAAATAAACCACAAATACATTTTTAAAGGGGTTTTATTAATGCTCACGCAGACGATATGAATGCCTTGGCTTACAACTGAATCTTTCTTGGATGTCTCTAAGCAATTTGAATGTCATATGCAGTAATGTAGGAATGCTATGTAAACCGCTCTCCATGACTTGGCATCCAAACAAGTCTTTGATTATTCAGACTGATTTCCAAAGCAGGTTATATAATAATCTATTTAAACCTTGCTGTATGTTTAAATAGGTCAACAAATGACTTTCATTTAATAAAGAAGGGCAACAGTAATACAAACCCTAGACAATGATGTTACAAGTTATATAAGTTTTTGGCAATGCTGCCAAACTAAATATAGGCTGTGTTTTAATCTGAATAGATTGCTTTATTACAACCTCCATGGTCTTAAGATTTTTTTTTTACTTATGCATTTGTGCCAACAGGTTGCGAGTTTTTGTGTGGTGCAAGCAGGATGTCTCTTTGCCACCTGTAACATGAGAGTTATGCCTTACCCATCATTCAGGTTTTATTGGGGGGCGTTTTAACCATGAGGGAAATT
The DNA here is from genome assembly GCF_027580225.2 of Misgurnus anguillicaudatus. Taxonomy (NCBI): domain Eukaryota; kingdom Metazoa; phylum Chordata; class Actinopteri; order Cypriniformes; family Cobitidae; genus Misgurnus; species Misgurnus anguillicaudatus. The sequence continues at coordinate 15,325,600 of NC_073354.2, forward strand.
TAATCTTTTGCAACTTGTGATCAGTGGACACAAATAACGTTGTTTATCTGTCCTATTGCCAAATGTATTGCAATAATGTGACTTAAACTATGCACAAATCACGTGGAATAAAAATGTAAGTAACAAATTAGTTTTATCACCCAAAATATCAAACTTGTTTACATTGCTACTGTAATCAGAATTTTTCACAACTATTTCACAATAACTTTTACCACTGTTGTGTAATGACTGAGACTTCCATTATTTCATCAATTTCTGTGGAGGTTGTGACACATTGCCTGATATCCTCATTAGTATGAGGCTTGCATTTAGACACAAACCCAGTCAATTTAAAGTCATCTTTGTTTTTTGTGAGGAGTCATAAATCACACAAGACAGCAAATGTAATGAAACCACTCGCCTCACTGAATATGTAAAGCTGTGCTTGGCTTTTGTACCTGTTTGACAAAATGAGTTGTTAGCATTCGGGTTTAACACTCCAAAAAAGAAATGCTAAATCATTGTTGTGACCTTATTGTCAAGGATTGGTCTAAAGCAACAATCTAAGTCATAACGCCCAAAAGTACAGCAAGGTTTATATAACATGTAAAATTAATGTAAACTAAAACATTGCATAACACTAATTTGCATAAGCTCCACCCTATTGACCTCTTTTCTCCCCTTCACCAAGAACCATCAAAAGCTCCCTGCATTTTCCAAGAACTAAAAGTCTTTGTGAGACAACTTTCTTTAAAACCGCATGGTAGGGAGTGTCACGTTATGCAAGTATTCATCACCTTGACACCACACCTTGCAACGTGCTCGCTTGTTGGCCAATACCAGAAGTGTCAACATGGTCTTCCACACCCCCTCCTCACTGTATGACTATTGAATTTCAGATCTGGCAGGACTGTACTGTGTGAAAGTGTTCAGTATAAACAAGCCTGGTGAGTTTCCTATAGAGAGACATGCTGAAATACTATGTAGCTGTCACGTAGAAATGTGTTGCTGTGGTAACGCATAACCATCCTAAGGATTTCCATATTACTTAGCTTTGGTGTTTGTCTTAAAACTAAAAATGTTCTGCTTTTCCAAGCTATTCCAGACTTGCTCTAGTGCATTTCTGAGTGATTACTGATGACATTTGAATCTGTGACATGCTCACCTCCAGTGTAGTGCAGGATCAATGACTGCTTAGATGGGAATTCAATAAAACATCAACAGCTAGCTTGAGATGTAACATTAATCACTCTGGCTCTTCTTCTTTTACTGTATATCAACATAGACAGCTGATGAACTCTTTAACCTTTGACTAAGGCTTAGCCTTCACTTCCTGGCATGTTTTCGATTGGAGTGTTTTATGTTATCATGAAATCCTTTTATTTCAGCACTGGTTAGTAATAAACTATCAAGGAATCAATGATTAATTCTTTTAGGTTAATGTACTGTATTTGGCTACATAATCACCACTTAGTCAATTTTAGCACAATGAGAGTAAATTAACCTATTGTTTTTTATTCAGCTCTTTGTCACCAAGGGGTCACTGTAAATTGGAGACCTTTTCGATGCTTAAATAAACCTGCCTTATCTTGCCTAATCTGACACTATTATATTCTTGACCTTTTCAAAATCTTTGCTCATTGTCTATTAGAAATAAATAGGGTTATCTACTGTAGGTATTATAGTTAAGCTAATACTTTGAATGTAATTATAAACTTTTGACTTAACTCACGGCTGATTATATCTTTATACTACAGCTTAAAATAAATGTATGAAACGCTGTGCGAGGCACAATGAATTAGACTTTAAGAAATCTGATTTGATGTGTCTTGATAACAACAAAGAAAAGTCAATGTGTCTTTAAAGATAACACGTCAATGGCATAGGTGGGGCTATGTGCATGGTTTTATTTATAATTACGTTTTATAAAAAGGTCTTATTATAATGTCCTGTACAAAACATTTCAGGTGACACCTGTATTAACCCATGTCAAAAGAGAATGAAAAAGTGATGTCAGAGAGAGAGAGAGAGAGAGAGAGAGAGAGAAAGAGAGAGAGAGAGAGAAAGATAGAGAGAGGCACTACATCAGGGAGAGTTGTTGTATGCATGTACATATATTATATTTATACATTAACCTGTTGCAATTCGTACAATAAAAGTATTCATAGGGTGCTGCTTAGGCTACTAACTACTGTAACTAACTTCCTAAAGCAGATAAATAAGAAAAAACTGAACAAAATGTACTCTTTCCTCAAAGGCTCGGTAAATTAATTGTGTTATTACTGTAGTAACAATGAATATAAATAAATATATGGTTATAATATGGTTGTAACTAGGAGGCACCGATATATCGGCAGATGAAATGCCGCTACATCCAAAAGACAGAGGGCGCTCTCGTGCAGAAACTCAATAAGCGCTGTAGACACGAAGAACCATTACACACACAGCTCCAGGAAATGGCTATATTTATAATGCTGTTCTTCAAACCTTTTCAGGTATTTTCATGATAATAAAGAATATGTATAATGATTATGTTTGACAAATGTTGCTTTTTCAAATGCATGTTATAAACGACTCAAACTGACAGTGATTTTAAATTGATAAGGACTTACTGATCAAAAGCCGTAGTACATGAGCTGTGAATAAGGTCGGCTGTACGATTCAGAATAGTTATCGGCCAGGTATTATTAGTGTATATCGGTATTAGTAACTCATTTACAATTTCTAAATTGCCAAAATAATTTATGAAGTGAACGTACGCCATCTAGTGTTAAAAAACGAACACATCCAAATGATTCTTCTTTTTTATTAAGTAAACAATTTTATTTTTGTTTTAAATTGTTAAATTATATTTCATATTATAATTGTGTTATTATAAATATACGTTTATATATATTAAAATTGTGTAATGTTTGTAATTTATACATAAACGTTTATTTTAATCAGGCACATATAGGACAGTCCTCATGTCTTTTCTCCATGTGTTCGAGGACCCCTTAAGATGTCCATGCTTGCCGAGCGTGAGTTAACAGTTTAAATTGTATTTTATTATACATTATAATTGCATAATTGACCACATTGGTGATCGTATTTATTATAATATCAGTGGGAGTTAATGTTTGAATCGGATTAAAGTAATAGTCGATTCTAGGATTCTTGAGTATGAGTTGTTTAGCATGTTTGCTAACAGGCTGCTATCATGGCTCTTTAAAATCAAGACGATTCATGTGTCAAAAGCTTTACTCTTCATTTATGCTGTACTGTAGTTGAGACAACACCCTGGTGACGTCAAATTAAGCTTAATGTATTTTGAAAACGTAAAAATAATAGCAGTCGTCATATATGTCAAAGACGTTAACTCAATTGACTTATCATTGTTTTATATTTCGTTAGCTCGTCGTAAACAGAAGTGGTCTGTAGACCCCAGAAACAGTGCATGGAGCAACGATGAGTCGAAATTTGGCCAGAAGATGCTGGAACGCATGGGGTGGTCCAAAGGAAAGGTAAACAGACTGAAGTAACTTACCTGTTTCTTGGCAGTACACATATGTAATCCATCTACTTGTCAGTAAACCGTAATAAAAAAAGACTTACATTTGTGACATTTGCATATATTGATGAGTCCTTTCTGTATTGTTTACCTGGCAGGGTCTCGGCAAAAGTGAGCAGGGGTCTACAGAACACATAAAGGTTAAAGTCAAAAACAACAGCCTGGGTCTGGGCACTTCAGTTAATAACGAGGTGAGGAACCATTCATATTTTTTCTGATCTACCATGTTTTACCAGTTTCAAAATCCTAACATACATTGTTGATAATGGTGTGGTTTGTGTTGTTAGGACAACTGGATTGCCCATCAGGATGATTTTAACCAGCTCCTTGCTGAGCTTAACAGCTGTCATGGACAGAACCACACGGACGGTAAGATGAATTTTATTTTAAATTTAATCCTAAAATTCTTAGAGCACAGAAGTATTCATGACAGCTCTTAAATCTTTTAGCTCTTCTAATGTACACTAGATGGTGCTGTAATGACATTTATAGTAAAATGATGTAAACCATGTTAACCGGTCATGTTGTGGTTTTCATGTCTGTCATGTTTTAGTTACATGTTTTGCACTGTAAATATGTTTGAGAAAAAAAGACTACTTTTTTTGTAATTTGGTGGTTGCCATTTTGCTTTGATTTTTGTGACATATCTTTGTTTGCATTCAGAGCCTACGCAGGAACAAAAACAGGGTTTCAGTTTGGAAGAAAAGTCCAAGACATCCAAAAAAAGGGTCCATTACATGAAATTCACCAAGGGTGAGTTCACAATGTCACCATTTGCAATTTGCATATGTACACTTACATTTAGGCTTTTGATAGACGGTTTTATCCTTTTGCACTGCTAATGCAATGCACTTCCAATTGAGCTACAGCAACATTAGTACTCTAGTTGATCTCTACAAGGTGAGTTTTGTCGAAGTGCGATGGTGATTTATTTTTTTGCATAAAGTACATGTTGTGTTCTGTAAAGGGTTTGTACAGCACAAAAACATATTTGTACTTGTGTATTTTTAAATTTCCTTTATAAATGAACCCCCACTCAGTCCCGATCCATCTCTTCCTGTGTTCAGTAACTGAACGTTGTATGCTTTGGCATATGTACCAGCAGCTCATGGGTCACTGCTGCAGTAGATCAACGTGATAAAAATGTACGGTCAGCTTAACCAGAAGTATGGGCTGCCCCCAAAACAGGGGGGGAGTCACTCGTAAAGAAAGCGTTTGGCATTTTTGTCTACATGTGAGTCACGAACCTGAACAAATAACCTGCTGTACTAAAAGACTGCTGAGTGTGAGCTGATGTTTTTAGTATTTATTTTTCAGTGTGGTTCTCTCCAAAATGAGAATCAGGGCACCGTGGTGTTTGTTGATGGTCTTTAATGTAGAAGGAATTTATTAGGAATGATATCTGAACTTGAATAACTTGAATTTTCCATGATGAATGTTTATAAAAAATGCCAGGAATGTAGGGAAAAAGCTTTCGTCTCTTATCACCTGAGAGGACAGCGTAGCATGCCGTTCCTAAGCTTGACTTCCTGTTTCCTGTGAGGAGCACAGGCCAATGCGTTTACTTCTCGAAATGGCTTCAATCAGCACCTGATGAGTCCCAGAGATAACACAGCATCCAGAACAATGTTGTCGTCGTCTCTTTTTTTGTTATTTTTTTATCTTCACCTACAAAAGGCGGCAATGCAATGCGCTATGCATGCAGGAGCATGGATGTGTCCAGATATCTTAAGGACATCCCACTCAAAATCTCTTTGGCACCTCCTTGGTAATTGGACAACCTCACTAACCCCATGTTCATGACCCCGGCTTAACTCTAATTGGTTATACGTTGCCCTCTGGCTCAATAAGTCACATTTTATGTCTTCCTGGGTTGAAAAACCATTAGTCAAGCTCATTAATGGGTGTTTTCTTCTGTTTTTGGTTTGAATGACATGACATTGTAAAACCTCGACCCTTCAGCCAATCACAGGTTTACATGTTGTGTTTAGTTAGTACTGTTAAGTGTTTTTAGTGTTATTTAAGTGTTTCTGTATAGCTTAACTGTTGGAAAACTATATTAACAGTGCAAAGATTGTGTGTTTGTATTCCAGGGAAAAATACTTCAACTGTAATGATAACATTTTATGTTTCACTTTTTTGGAAATTATGACAGTGGGGTTATAACAGTTCCTATGAATTTTAGAAAGACATATGATCTATGTAATTTGATCCAGAAGAAGATTGAAGGCTTGTGTTACCATGTCTGAAAGTGGAGCTAAGCCGTGTAACCGTCTTTAAAATGTCAAACGTGACATTAGTTGTTACAACTGCTAACGTGCTTGTGCTTTGTTGTCATGCCAATTGACTCGTCGTGTCGATGCATAAGGGTCCCGCCCATGTCCCCTGGGGCGGCTTTGCTGATTGGATCACCTTTTGCTGATATTTGTTGCTGTGTAACCAACAGAAAGCCTCACCTTTTGTCCGTTTCCTGGGTACGCCCGACTAAAGCCGTTGCTAGGATAAGGCCTGTAATGGATTTAGTTTTATCACGTGTTTAGAAGTGAACGTATTTACAAAAGCTAAAATTTGTTATTTTGTTTGTTAGTGCTAGAAAATAATCAGCATGCATGGAAATAAACTAAAGTTTTATAAACTAATAATAAAGGATCCCAGGATGCAACTCATGAAGTTGGTTGAGCGAATGCATAGATTGTTCGAAGCTAAAGGTTTTTTAAGAATTAAAAATAATAATAATTTGACATTTCTGTTATTAAGTAGGGAGCAACGCACATACTGATAAAATGCATCTTTAATGCAATTTATTACACGGCTTTCTGGAATGTTTGATTCTGATTGGTCAGTTGAGACATTTGCAGGTTCGTTCTTTTCAAATAATAACCGCTCCAAAGTAATAACGCATAGCCGGTACTACTTGTACGAGTAAAATCGCTCCGCGCCAATAAAGATCAATAAAGATTACTATTTGGCGCCATCTTGTGACAAACACTGGACAACCACGACAAGACACAGACAGCTTACTGAGACTGACAAAATAGAGGATGACAGCTACGAAGCCAACACACAAAAAAATACAGAATGGGCATTAAAACTTCTCAAAGACTGGCTAAAAGAGAAAAAATGGAGACAGACAAGTATGAAGCAGAGGATCTTAATAAGGTATTACGATCATTTTATGCATCTGTGCAAAGTTTCGCGGAAGGATAAAAATGTTAATTTAAAACAAATATGCCAATAAAATGTTTCAAATTCATATTCATGTCCAGTTTTTTTTCTTATGTGGCAAGTAGCCGTGTAATAAGCGGGATAATGTAGAGGCAGCCGGTAGTTATTGGGAAATAAGCCCCTTCAGTGTGATACAAGACCCTCTGCTTCGCGTCGGGTCCTGATCACACTGTTGGGGTTTATTTCCAAATAACTACTGGCTGCCTCTACATTATCCCTTATGTAAAGCGTTAGTTTTTGCACAGGGCAACATTCCGGTCTCTATTGTGAAGCCAACACGAAAGTGACTTAAACTGCAATTCATCAACTGTTCGCTAGTGGCTGGCTCCAAAAGAGAGTCAATCCCATAGACCCCCATGTTAAAATGTCCAACTTTACAGCAGAAATAAATATGATCATTACATCCTGGTACAAAAATGTTTTTGCTCTATATAGCTAATTTTGCCCTTTATGACAACTGTTAGCTGGGTGAATGGTTTTGTATATCATCCATTTTAAATTATATTAATGGGGACATATTATGAAAATTAAACTTTTTCCATGTTTAAGTGCTATAATTGGGTCCCCAGTGCTTCTATCAACCTAGAAAATGAACAACCCAGTAACGTTGCTTTGGTAAACCATTCTTAGCAAGCATGTGAAAAAATAGGTCATGAAGATGTGGCTCCCCTTGTGATGTCAGAAGGGGATAATACTACCCCTTAATTTTTTCCCCGCCAGCATTTTAAAAAAAAAAGTTGCCAGCCTGCGCCAGCATTTTTCTTATGATTTTCACAAAAGTTGAATGTCTTCTAGGGATGCTCATATCAGTTAATTTTTCCGACCGACAACCGTAGCTTCTAAACCGAACATTAACCGTTAACTTATAAGATTTTAATATGAAATTGTTATTGAGTAAAAATACAGTTGACGGTTGTCTGTGAACTAGTAAAAACAAAACATTTAATTTGAACCATCAAATCAGCGAACGTGTATCCGGATGTGCGCGAGACCGAGACGGACCGCGTCATCTTGCGCGGATACGCGCGCGTCTCCGTTCAGCTTCCAAACACGCATACAAATGATTTCTCATACAAATGATTACTTTATCAGACCGTCAGGCAGCAATAATTTGTGTCATTTACAGGACATTCACAAATTAAAGATAGAAAAGTGGCGAAATGTCTGTCGGCTCATGACGACACGCACCATGTATTAACAAATTTTTTTTTTTTAACTGATAATGTTAATCGGTCTAAAATTCTTACCTTCGGTTAACGGTTAAACGGTCAATGTGAACATTCCTAATGTCTTCCAGAAAATGTTCTTCTTTAAATATATAAACATACAATATATCAAATAAGAGAATAGACTAGAGATCTTCTCAGGTCTAAAGAAATGTACCCGACCCAAAATGACCCGAATCACTTTATACCCGAATCCGACATGCATAAATATTTTTTTTAAAGAAAGACACGAACTTGAGTCCGACCCGAACTAGTGGCTTTTTTTATCTGACTGGACCCAAATGTAAACGGCACTGACGTGTGTGCAGTCTGCAGACCCACACGCAGCAGTCAGACAGAAAGACACTTCGGTGGTCTCGCAACCAATTTGGCAAGCTGCTCCATTTGTTTCACTTTATTTGACTTGACACTAACCGTTAAAATGTGCATTTAAAATTGACTGACGTGTGCCTCAACTAAAAATTAACCTACCGCCAGCCACACATTGTTGCAAGAGCATTTGGCAAAAAGAGGAGAGGTTTGAAAAGGACATTGACGCACACACGCAAGAGTTCGGGTCTTCTCCAGTCCATTCGGCAAAAACACATTCATTTTAAATTACCTGAGACCCGATGCCGCCATTATTGTACCTGACCCGTGTCCGAGGCACACGTGAAACTTTTAGACCCGAACCCGATCGGGTCTCGGGACGGACCTCAGGTTTTCGGATCTAAGTGGACCCGTGAAGACCTCTAGAATAGACCCTTTGCTTTCAAACATAATAAAAACTTGATTTTGTTTTCTTTTATCACCTCTCAAATATGGGTAGGTTTCTTAAAAAAAAAAAGTGGGCCCTAAGGAAATACTTCCGAGTTTTATAAGTTGGGGAAGAGCGCCACCTAGAGGATAATATTTGAAATAAGGATTGGAAAACTTATCATTGGCAGGGAAGCTTTTTCTCTTAATTGATGAGTTAACTCATCAATGGCAGGAAAAGAGTTAATCTGCACTACCCAAACAATGGCAGTGCCATTTATTGCAGAGATCAGCTAATTTCAGCGCTGCCAAGATGGCAACGACAGGCTCCGCCTACTGTTGGCTTCAAAAATGCTGTTCACAAACCTATGGATAACATCACGGACACTACGTCAATATTTTTAACAGTCTATGATTCTAACGCACAGCCTTGTAAACCATGATTTGACACTGTAGTATGCGTACACAAGGCATTCCATGCACACGCATTGCAAAAAATTGCAGTGCCTCTCCTGACCTACTTGCCACATACAAAGTAAGGGTGTTTACAAAAATCTGGCATAATGCAGACTCTCACGTTCGTGTTATAACTGAACTATACTTAAAAAAAATAATCTGGCAAATTCATATATGTAAATGTTGTTGACTTTTAGTATTCTACATGCGAACAGTAACGAGCATAGAGAATGAGTAGTGTATCCAACAAATGTTATTCGTATGTATAGTATTTATTAAAACATTTAAAAATATTTTTAGATTGAGTTTGCTGTGTGGTAGCTTGTTTTAAAGATTGATGGTTTTTAAACCAGGAGAAAGGCACCAGCGTCTCCGATGCCCATCTTGCGCACAAGCAGTGTAAACCAGTAACCCAGATTTAATTGGTTGCCCATTTATCAACTGATCCAGGATTTTTTTTATATAAGTTGAACTGCAAGCACTACATCATGTTTGTGTGAATGAGTGGGTCAAGCTGTTATAAATAAAGATTCATGAATAATTAACCGAACAAACTAGCATGATATTTCAGTTTTTTGCTCAGACTAGATCATCTCCACTTACTGATCTGTTGTTTTTCTCACTATTTCTTCCTGTACAAACAGAAAAGCTTATCCAGGTGTCTTGTGAGGCAGTCAGTTAACATTTCGCCTGTCGGCTTAGCAAGCCAATCCGAGAAAGCTGCTGTGATTTAGAAATCTGGTTTGGCCAGAGTCCCTTCATATTCGTTGCCATCTCTACGCTGACCTTGCGGCATTTCATAACTTTGTGCATGTGCCACTTGTCTGCTGCTTTTAGACAAGTTTGAAAAGCTCAATCTTCAGAAGTATTTACAACCAAAGCCCCTGTTGGTTGATAGATCAGTGTGCCAAATGTGAAGAGGTCATTTTTGGGCTCCAATTGATGTCCACTGTGATAGTTTTTTTTGTTTAGACTGCTTACAGGATACTTTAGTTACTTGAAGGCAAGGCCTCTCCTTTGAAAGCCACGCTGAAAAGAGCCTAGAGCAATAAATAAGTGAGCGTTATCAGGAGCCGCTTGGAGGAAGAGGATGCAGCTGGAAGAACAAGACTTAAGGCTGAGACGGGCGCCCAGGCGCTCCCGGAGCCTTTGAGCTGCTGGAAAACGGGAGGTGCGAGGCGGGGTCGCCCCTGCATCGTTTGTTTTTCCTCGCCTGTTTCATCCCCTTCATCCACGCAACGTGCCCTCTATTACCTTTTAACCTTTCCTCTCAGCAGGAGTATAAAACTGTCTTGTGACCTTTATCCTTTTAAATCAATAATTATTCTAGTTCAATGGTGCTGGAAAAATATCGGTTTGTCAACAGGTTACAACCGGAAGCTTTTTCTTTTCATCTCTCTGAAAATTTGCGAAATGCATAACAAGGCATGCTTCCCATTGTTTTAAATTTGTAGTACAGTGGGAGAAATCGGTAAACGTCTTTTAAATGTGTATCGGGAAGCGCATGTGTTGGTTAGACGGTCTGCAGGTGATAATGCAAGCTAAAGTGAACCCTGCTTCCCACAGGGGGTTAAATTAAACCAGATTTCAAATTTATGTTATGTCTAAATGATCTATTGTGTGATATAATCATGTCAGATCTATAAAAAAGTCTATGGTTTTAACCTTTTCTCACAGGAAAGGACCTGTCCAGCCGCAGCGAAACAGACCTGGCTTGTATCTTTGGGAAGAGATCGAAACGAGAAGCAAAAGACCAAGATGAGGTATGCTGTGTAACCATCTCTAAACTTTATTAAAATAAAACTTCTTTTTTGATTCGATGGAGAAACCTGAGCCGACACGTAAAGCCGCTCAGCTGGTTACCTGACACATTACAGTTGATCCCACCTGTAAGCACAGCTGACCTCTGATGTCACGTGACCCGTGCACGGCAAGCTGCAGGCTGATTATCAGCCGTGTCACAGCGTGCAGTCTGACTCCACACATCAGTCACTGTAGGCTGGGATACCACGTAAATCCCCTAAACGGATTTGCACCCTCTCGCTCTCCACTTTTTACCTTGTAGTCCTGACAGCCAGCACTGTGGTCAGATCAGGATGTGTATTTCTGATGGTGTGCCAGTGGGCATGATCAAAGTCCATTTGTCCTCCATCACCCGGGTACAGGAAGCAGTAAAAAAAGTGAAAAAGAGAAATGCTGATGACCCCCTCAAATCTCAAAGACTAGCTTTTGGAGGATTATGTTGGAGTTTTTGGCTTACATGGCTCTAATAGTTGGCAGCTTTTACTTTATTGCTCTGTGTTGCATCTGTGTATTTCCTTTTGCGGTCCTTAATTTTACATCATTTGTTGTTTTGACATCTGTAAAAATTTGTTAGTCTTATTATAGTGCTTTAAGTGACGGTTCGTCCCAAAATCACAATTCTGTTATCATTTACTCGCCCTCAAGATTTTTTTAAGGTAATGGCAAACATCATATCGCTGTCTGTAAAAATTGTATTGTATCGGGACAAGATGTCCAATTTACACCCCTAGTGTGTTCCCTGGGAATCGAACCCTTGATCTTTGGTCTGGCAGTGCAGTGATCTACCAACTAAGCTGAAGGAACACATAAAACCGGTTTAGCCGTGTAAATGCAATTCTGCATTAGACCTGCTTAGCTTTTCTGACACTTGGCATGTGCACAGCGCTCTTGCAATATAATTTAGGATGCATTGCAAATAGATGCAAGAAGACCAATCACTATTCAGTAAGCAGCCGGGTGATTTATTTGGATGATTTTTAATTAGGGGTGCACCGATAAATGCGGATATACACTGATTATACGTGGCTGATAACTATTCTGAATCGCACAGCCGATATTATTTACAGCTATTTCATGTACTATGGCCTTTGAACAGTAAGTCCTTATCGATCTGAAATCACTGTTAGTTTGACTCGTTTATAACATGCATTTGTAAAAGCAACACTCCTTAAACCTAATCATTATACATATTCTTTATTATCATGAAAATACCTGAAAAAGTTTGAAGAACAGCAATATAAATATATCCTTAAGCCATTTCCTGGAGCTGCGTGTGTATGGTTTTTCGTCTGCAGCGCATATTGAGCGCCCTCTGGCTTTATAGCAGCATTTCACCAATTCATTGAGAAGCACAGCAAGCATCATCGGCCGATATATCGGTGCACCCCTATTTTTAATGACATATTCTAACAATGTTAAAAATGTAACTCTTATTTTTACAAAAATAAAAGCTGCACCTGTGGCAAGTTTTTATATATTTTTAATGTTAAAGGAATAGTCTACTCATTTTCAATATTAAATATGTTATTACCTTAACTAAGAATTGTTGATACATCCCTCTATCATCTGTGTGCATGCACGTAAGCGCTGGAGCGCGCTGCGCCACTTCGATAGCATTTAGCTTAGCCCCATTCATTCAATGGTACCATTTAGAGATAAAGTTAGAAGTGACCAAACACATCAACGTTTTTCCTATTTAAGACGAGTAGTTATACAAGCAAGTTTGGTGGTACAAAATAAAACGTAGCGCTTTTCTAAGCGGATTTAAAAGAGGAACTATATTTTATGGCGTAATAGCACTTTTGGGAGTACTTCGACTCGCCTGAAAAGTCCACTCCCCTTCTCACTCTCATAATCGGAGAGGGAGGGTGTTACTGCGCCGAGTCGAAGTACTCCCAAAAGTGCTATTACGCCATACAATATAGTTCCTCTTTTAAATCCGCTAAGAAAAGCGCTACGTTTTATTTTGTACCACCAAACTCAAATAACTACTCGTCTTAAATAGGAAAAACGTTGATGTGTTTGGTCACTTTTAACTTTATCTCTGATTGGTACCATTGAATGAATGGGGCTAAGCTAAATGCTATCGAAGCGTCGCAGCGCGCTCCAGCGCTTACGTGCACGCACACAGATGAAAGAGGGATGTATCAACAATTCTTAGTTAAGGTAATAACATTTTAATATTGAAAATGAGTAGACTATTCCTTTAAGCACGCAGTTAAATTGAGCCAAATAAATGAAGACTAAAGTGAAGTATTTGCAGTATCAATTCAGTACTGCATTACAAGAACCATAATTAAATCCCTTCATCATTACTCTGTGTGTTTGACAACAAACAGGTACATGCAGAGATGTGTGTTCTTACCAGTGGCTTATTTTTCTGTTTTGGTTTTAGTGAATTAGTTGCTAAGCACCATATTGTATGACATTGCAGTTAGATGAGCTCATAGATATTGTGAGAATTTTTGCTCCATGCTGACGGATTAAGTCTTTAACATCAGCAAATATATATCATATATAACATCAGCGTTACGTATATAGATCGGATCAAATGAAATGGTCGATACCTGGGGCTAATTTAAACCCATTAAAACTATGGAATAACAACACATGTAATTTGGGGATCTTTGTTGTGAATAAATTAAAATAAAGTTAAATTAGGTTATATTGTAGCATTTTCAAACTAGCAACCCTTTGCCCCTATGATGGTTCTTAAACGATATTAAAGGAGCTCCTATATATTTTGTGCTCTTAATCGTTGCTTTTGGTTTCTTAGGGGAGGATCACACCAAAGCACTTAAAACACCTGTAAACACAAGCTGTGCTGCACTGCCTTTTTGTCATTTTAAGCTAGGGCTGGACGATTTAACCTAAAATCAAAACCTTAATTTTGACATCGATTACGATTAATGAACGATTATTATTATTATTTTTTTGCCTCATAATTTACTGACAAGGTTTGAAAATTTAAGGAGCGCAAGCAGATTCACATTTTTCCCAAAATAACTGCATTACTGAAAATTCTAAATAGTAGGACTGTAACGATTAATTGCGGTGAAATCCCGGCATATCCCAAAGCCATAGGGCGCTCTCATGCAGAAACTCTCTTTGTGCCACAGAAGTAGCAGCATTACATACAATATTCCAGTAAATGTCTAAGGAATATTTATATCGCTGTTCTTCAAATTGTTTCAGGTATGTTCATGATGATAAAGAATATTTTGAATGATTTTATTTAACGAGTGTTGCTTTTTTAAATGCACATTATAAACAACTCCGACTCATAATGATTTTAGATTGATAAGGACTTCCTACTGACCAAATGCCTTAGTATACACACAAGCTGTGCATGAAACACAAAATTGGTGCCTTGCGATTCAGAATTGATTTCAGACAGGCATTTTTAATGGGACATGTGATTAATTATTCCAGCCCTACTAAATAGACACATTATGCACAATTGATAAAACTTTCAGAATAGAAAGTTATGAACCAAATAATCCTACAATCCCCTTGACTAAATCTAGGCATAAGGTATATACATATACAATAAGTTATATATATCTAGTTAGCATATTGTAATGAGTTCTGTGGTATGGCAATATACATACTTGTATGTTTCTTATCTTCTATCAGTTTTCCTTAACTGGGCACTGATGCCAAACTGTGCCTTCACACCGCCACCGGCGAGAGCGTCAAACTAGCCGGAAGTCATTCATTTTCAATGAGAGCCGGCGGTAATGAGCTATGATGCAACCAATCGGAAGGCGGAAACGTTCGGCAGCAACCAATCGGAAACCTCCGCTTGAGAGGATTCCAGAGAATGCATTCAAGCGTCAGAGCATCCGCTACACCTTTTCTATAGAGTTGATAGTAGGGAAGCCAGAGCTTTTATCTCGCCGGTGGTGGTGTGAATGCACGGTTAAACCTTAATTCCCATCTATAATGTTTTTGGTGTTAATGTAGGCTAGAAGTTCTCCGGTTCTTTCTATCTCCCATCTCTGCAATGTCTAATTTTAAACCCATGCTGGCGCGTCTTTTCGCGGATCAGAGTGAGATGTGCTATTTTTACCCAGGCTTTGTACACCCACCTGTAGATTCAACTGAGCTTATGTTGACAAAACGATTGGCGTGTCATGCAAATGTGTTGTCACAGCCCTAACCCACATGATAAAATAATGCCGGTTAGAAGTTTTGAATTTTAGCATATAAAACGGCGCCCATAGAAAACCTTTTAAAAAAGGTGCCTACCACTGACCCTACTTCACACCTCAATTTTAAAACGCATATAGTAGCCGCCACAGGACAAAACATGTTGTTGTCTGAGATGATATAGGGACGAAACTCGCTCTATAGAACAGTTTGTCTGTTTAGGGCTACTGTAGAAACATGACGGCGACTTCCATGTAAGAGAATCTGTGGTGTATGTAGATAAAAGCAGCTCATTCTAAGGTAATAAAAACAATACAGTTCATCATGTAGAGTCTTTATACACCACTGATAACATAGTTATGTATATTATATTGCATTTCTGTCAAGAGATCCTTCTAAAAGTTACACAATGCACCTTTAAACAATGTTCACCAGTGTACCTTCCCGTCTTTGTGGCAGTGTTTGCCTTAGTGTTTTGTGATATAGCATTTCCATATCCAGCTAATGTACGTGCTGCAGGTCTGAAACCCCCAAATCTGTACCCCCGCTAAACAACCCATTTACCGAGAACCACAACACAATAGCGAAGCTTCATGGTTTGCTTAAAATTGGAACTGCCGTCAGCGTGTTATTTTTATTTTTTTCTTCTGCTAATCGTTTTGTTGCAGTTTGTTATTGTCCTGCTCTGGAGGGACTCCATTGACCGGATTGAAAACCAATCTGAACAGGCTCACAATGGCATCCCAGGAGGCCATGCGACGAAGGGCTGGTGGCAAGCCCTGTAAAAGAGGGGCATTTAGACCTGCATAGGAAGGCAGTGAGGAGGCGGTTGTTTGCGTGTATTGTGTGCTTGAGCAACGATATAGGCA
Organism: Misgurnus anguillicaudatus; assembly: GCF_027580225.2. Lineage (NCBI taxonomy): Eukaryota > Metazoa > Chordata > Actinopteri > Cypriniformes > Cobitidae > Misgurnus > Misgurnus anguillicaudatus. The sequence continues at coordinate 15,341,595 of NC_073354.2, forward strand.
ATGTAAGATTTTTTTCACCTAGGTTAATAGGTGCATCCTGGGTTCATAACACAACGACACGAGCCTTGATGTCTAATATACACTGTATGGTAAAAGCATTAGTTTAAGCACACACGGATTATATATCGTCCATTAGTTGATTCTGTATAATGGGTGATGTAAGCTAGCTGGAGATACTAAGGGTTGTGTCACTGTCAAATCATTATTGCAGTAAGTGTCGATCTCAAAGGCCGCTCGAGTGCCCTGTGTCTTGGCCGACCTCCCTCTCTCCCCCACCTCTTGCACCAGGGGTTTTCCTTCTTTCTCTCAGAGCTTCCTGCTAGTCTCTTATCTCCTGTCACAGTGTTCAGACATACACACATGGATAGGAGTGGCTGTTTCAAGACACCCTGTCCTGCAAAAGTCTTATTACCTTGATTTTAAAGAGCGTTACAGAGATAGATGTTTGTGGGATTTGCATAAAGTTCAAAGTTAGACTTTTGATTTGATGTGAATTTAGTTATTTGACGCTAGTTTGCTATTCAAACATTGTGGTTTTGTTGCCAATTTTTTTTTTATTGTTCAATACAGAACGCAGCGGTGTCTTAAAGAAATAAAAATTAGGGCCACAAAACGATCAATTGCAACTAAGCGTTTGCAGAATAAAAGTTTGTTTGCATCATATTATGTATGTGTGTACTGTGTATAATAATTATGTGCATATAAGTACATGCGCATGCATGTATAATTAAGAAAAAATAATCTACTTCAATTTAGTATTTAAATATATAAATTTAAAATATAGATAAATATAAAAACATGTTAAATATATACTTGCATCTGTGAGTATTTATATATACATAATTATAAGCATTTTTAAGCAAGTTTATTCTGCAAACGATTAGTCGTGAATAACAAAAAAGTCTCAAACTTAAATAATGATTTATTTGTTTTCATACTCTATTTATTTACATAAAATATATATATATATATAAATTAGGGATGGCATGAGTACTCGATTGCTCGAGTACTCGAACGTGGCATCGATGATCGATCACGAAAACGATGATCATGTGGGTTTATTTATTTATTTATTGTGGATATGGCGGCATTTGGATGTCTGATTAGCGTTGCAAGCGCATGTGGTAGTAAAGACTTGGTCTGGAGATGTGTGTTTGACGTTGTGTCGAGCTACGCAGACCGGCGTATGACATCAATAACATTACCATGCATGATTCAAATACAAATGGATAATTCCGCGCCAACCCGCCGATCCCGTGAAGCCGACCACACCTCAAATCACTGAGGCACTATGGTTTAAAAGGATGTCGTGATTTTGGAAATACAGTCAGTCAGGTACAAAATGTACAGGCCGTCAAAAGTTCAATGGGTTATCATCTCATATTTAAACATCATGTCAAGAGATACCAGAGAGCCATACGAGCATTAACATTACATCTTGACTGAGGTAAGAGGACGACACGACACAGCTAATCGCTGAAATGATAGCAAAAGACTTAAAGCTGCTTAATGTTATGAAGCTTGTGCTTTGACTGGACGTGTTTAAAAGCGCGCTGTTTATGATGCACATCCACAAAGGGAGTTAAACTTTCTTAGTTGAAAACTTAGTTGAAGTCTTGCATTTTATGCAGATAGATGCATATTGTACATTTATCGAAATGAAAAAATGACATAAATGCACATCCCTAATATAAATATATAAATCTCAGAACAAGCTATCTATAACAGCTATAACAACGTTATATCCAGTGTTACTTGGTTAAAATTATGTAGAAATACATGTGGGTAATAAAAGTGCAGATAAAACCTATACAGGCAGTTTCCCAGACAGGGTTTAGATTAATCCAGGACTAGACCTTAATTATATTAACTCTTTCACCGCCATTGATGAGATATCTCGTCAATTAAGAGAAAACGCTTCCCCGCCAATGACGAGATTTTCCGTCTTCCGCAACTTTTTAAACCCGGAAGTATTGCCCTATGGCAAGCGGCTGCATGTCCGTGTCTGTTTTAAAGATCGCTCTGAATGGGATCTCTATGAAAAGTCCGTCACAAAAATGGAATTATCTCTGCTTTTTGCTCAAAATGTGGGTTTTTTGCAGAAACCTACCCATATTCAAAAGCTGATTACAAAAGAACTACTCAAGGTAGCATGAAACGTTTTTTTTTTGTTTGAAAGCAGAGGGTCTGTTCTTTCATTTGGTATATTGTATGTTTATATATTTAAAGAAGAACATTTTCTGGAAGGCATTAAACTTTTGTGAAAATCATGAAAAACGCTGGCTGGCAACTTTTTTAAAAAACGCTGGCGGTGGAACAGTTAAGACATTTAAGTCGTTTTTACAAACATACCTTAAAAATGCGCTGAACTGATTTGCATCTTAAGACAAAATAATGGCACCAATATATGTTAAGAAATGTCAGTGCAAGATGTTTTCAAATTAAGGCAGCTGAAACACACATTTTAGTTTGGGACTTTCATAAGCCGCTCTTTAAAGAAGGGCGAAGCTTCATGGATGAAATGTGAACATCGCAGTGGTTGCGGTTGCATGGCATCATCTGTGGTCGGCTTGTCAGTAGCGTGGTAACATGGGATTGCGGTTACCACAACAGCCCTAATCAAAATTTTTTAAATCTGTCTCTGCGTCATATGCAGTGTTACATATTTTCTTGTACACACTTGAAGAATCTTGAAAGATTATGATCGACACTATAATTAATGGCTTGTCAAAGTGACAGCCATGTCCAAGCAGATGCCCTCTTGGAGGCCTGACCGTCATCCATCACCTCCTTTCACTCTTCCAACAAAATGTGGGAACATCTCAATGGCTGGAAGTGTGATGTCCATGATCAGCATTCGCAGATGTTGTTTTCAAAACATTTCCTTCCTCATGCCTTGTTTTAACTTCTCTCTCGAATCACATTTTTGTACCTTTCAGTATTTATTCTTGATGTCTCCTCCATTATTTCTTTCTCTACCCACCTCTCTCTCTTTCGTTGACTCGTTCTCTTCTCGTGGGCCTTAGTTAGGTTGTATGGTAGTGTCTATGGAGTCACAAGGAGTGGGTGTGATTTATCTCCCTCGGCCCCTTTGTAGCCCCCTCCAATGCGGCAGGCCCAAAGGAAAGAGCCGAGTTTGCTCGAACGTGGCTGGGTTTGCCAGGCCCCAGCATTAGCTGAAATAAACCCTCCTGCTGCTGGTGAAAAATGTCCTGTGATTGGCTAATTAATCAGTCAAAAGGGGAGCGTCGCGGCCTGTGACTTGAGGGACCCGAGCAGGCGACCGCTGAGGGCCCGCTGATAAATGGATTCTCGACTGCTTCATACATCAGTGAAACTTAGTCATTTTTTACCACTGCTCTTTGCGTCAATGGTGGATCGCTAAGGCCTATGCTTATATATTTCCTGTGAAAACTCCATCTGTATGCGTGGAGTGTTTTAAACTATCGTCTGATATGGTCTGCCCACTTACATTTTTCCATATATATTGTCTATTATGTTAATAATCAATATGTTAACATGTTTACATCAAATCTTTGCATGTAATGCTATATTACACCCTAGATTTTCAATTTGAGAATCGAGTGGATGACTAGCATTAAAAGCATGAAATACAGCTTAATATTTTATGCAAAACATACATTTAAAGTTGTGGCCATTTTATATTTCATTTGATCTTTTTCTTTATATATGTGCCATTAATGCCATGTATAAAACTTTAGGGTGCTACCTGTTGCTAAAGTTTTTGAACAACAAGCACTAAAAATAATCCTTACTTGACCAATCCAGTGCTCATTTCGGTGGGCATATTGTGTAGTTAGATGCATATCTTCATAAAAATCTTCGTTAAATGTTTTTATGAACGTAATAAATTGTGGAAGTAAGAAGCGAGACAGTCTCCATGGTTTCTTTCAGTCGATCGGGCATCTCCCCTCGCTGTGCTTACAGGGGTTGGCGTGACCCTGTGGCCTCTCTCACTCCCACACTGGCTCAAACACAAAGCTGCCGACTAGAGGGTGGTACCTGTAGCTGTACTAATTCAGCCCACGCCCGTCCTCATGAAGGATCGCTGGCCAGTTGATTTGCCCGTTCCCCCAGCGCCACCTTCTCATCAAATGAGAAGAAGAGGCTCCACCGTTTGGCAGATGTGGTGAAGGGGCAAGAGGCAGGGCTGCCATTGGTCGCATGGGAGCCGGATAGTGGGCGGGGCTGAATGGACAGAAATGCTGCTGATGATGCAAAAACTTAGCCAGCAGGCCAGTAGCAGGCCAGCTCCCATAACAGAACTGCTGAGTTGCATTCACAATTAATTATTAAGTGAATTTGTAATGACACGAATATTTTAAGATATTGACAAGTGAGGATTTTTAAAGAAATTTAGACTATAAAACTATACAGACCCTCATTGAACATACATGGGTGATTCTCACAAAATCCAGATTTAGAAGGTGTCCAGCATCACAATTTTTAACTCTTTCCCCGCCATTGACGAGATATCTCGTCAATCAAGAGAAAACGCTTCTCCGCCAATGATGAGTATTTCCGTCTTTCCGCAATACTGCTATTATCCACTAGGTGGCGCCCTTCTGCAACTTTTTAAACACGGAAATATTGTCCTCTGGCAAGCTGCTGCATGTCCGTGTCTGTTTAAAGATCGCTCTGAATGGGATCTCTATGAAAAGTCCGTCACAAAAATGGAATTATCTCTGCTTTTTGCTCAAAATGTGGTGTTTTTGCAGAAAACTACCCATATTCAAAAGCTGATTACAAAAGAACTACTCAAGGTAGGATGAAACGGTTTTTTTTGTTTGGAAGCAGAGGGTCTGTTCTTTCATTTGGTATATTGTATGTTTATATATCTGAAGAAGAACATTTTCTGGAAGGCATTAAACTTTGGTAAAAATCATGAAAAACGCTGGCGCTGGCTGGCAACTTTTTAAAAAAATGATGGGGGTGAAAGAGTTAAAAAGCCCTTGAAGCCATTTTTTAAGGTCTAAACTTACTATAACCAATATTTTAGAGGAGTTAAAAAATATTTCCTATAGAATTATTTACATTTTTTAGATTACCATTATAAAAAATTATCATTTCCGCAACATATTACATTAAATATATGCATTTACAAACTCATGTTTCGGTAATGAGAACTAAACCGTTGTCTAGGTACTATAACAAACAAAATTTAAAATTTTATTTGAAGAGAAAAAACAAGAACTGCTTACCTGGTAGCCATCTTGAGTGTCACAATAAATTATGTCCCTTCCAACAAATTGAAGATGTTAGTTCCTTGAGGGCTTAAACAATGATTGAAAATTGTTGCGGAGGATGAGAAAATAGGTCTTGGACTCATTTATATGCCTTATTATTGTCTCTACATTTACCAATGATCACCAAATACCACATGTTTCTTTATTGTAAATGTTTATAGTATAACATGCACTGAAGCTTTTTATTTTTTTAGATTTTTTAATTTTAAATATTTCCATGTCAAAGAACCCAAATCCAGTCATGGACACGTTGCGGTAATGAAAATTTTCCCCTTAATTGTGGAAAAAACTACAAATTTGATTTGAATGTCATTTGAAATGATGTGCAAAATAGTACACGAAGAGATTTGTAACTGTATGCTTCTTATTTTGATACTCTTACTTTGCATTTACTTTTTTTATCAAAATAATAAGATTAGGCACCTCATAAGTCTAATCTTTAGTCTTAATAATTTTTAAGCCATGTACTCTATAATTTTTAACAAAAATAAGCAGAAGACCAAAATAAAGTTTATTTTAAAAGTTTTAATATTTGGATTTCAAGATTATTACATCATCATCTCAACACAGTCACTTTAAGAAATCTGTGCTCAGTCGGGAGCAGATTGCAGTGCAAAATGTCACGTTGTGACCATGTGGTCCACCATGTTTGGCTTCACGACTAATTCAGTAACCAACGCCTTTGCGCCGGTGTTCAAAGACATGTTTGTTTTTAAGTGCGGGAGCCCTAATATGTTCTCAGATAACATCTAATTGCCTCAAACAAAAGCACGGCCTCCCTCGCGCTGTTGACAGGTTGCGTTGCTGCCGCTACAGAATAATAACGGATGGGCTTGAAATGACTGCTTGCTACGTACCCTCTGGCAACTGGCTTCAAGCCCATACAACCTATTGACACCTACAAATGAGTGTGAAAATGAAAACGGCATTAACAAAAATGGGTAAACGAAACTGCCCAGCAGTCATTATTGGCTAGGCAGGACTGCCCCGGCATGGTGATTACCGTACAGAGGAAGCTAACCGCCTGATGCTTTTAAGAGTCGCCGCCACCACTGTTTTCACGGCACCCGGCTTGCATTTAATCACCGCCGGTTTAATCTAATAAATCACAGCAGGGCAGAGAATAAACGGTGCGTCCTCCATCTTAAGGCTGACACATCAGCTCCTCGGAGGGCACGGAGAGGCAAGCACTTTACATTGTAAAGCAAGCATAGTTTAGTGATGATGCCCTATGCAGAGTGTTGTCGCCATTTGTTACACGTGATAAGTAATGAAGGTCTTGGGTTGGTGGAGAGGTTTGCATCACTCTTACTTACTGTTTGCATTTGGTGCTTTTCGGATAGCTCTGCATTTTCATGTAGCACCTTCAATTAACATATTTTATGTTGTCAGTCTAATTGTTTTTCGGCTTGAATTCTTAAGTATCTATATTAAATTTGTTTCTGTCCATCATTATGACTGAAATGTTGTAGCAGGAAATTAAATAATATGATTGTAAGCTAAAACAGTTTTGGGGATTTTTTATTTTTATTTTTTTATTTTTTTTTACTTTTGATTTAAAGCCCATAGAGATGTTCATCATGCAAATGCTCTTTAAAAGGGGTAGTTTACCCAAAATTTTAATTTTCTAAAAATAAAAACAAGCTTTATTCTTATGTCTACGAAACTAGTAAAACTTCCAATGAAAAGGAGATATTTATCAGAAATGGTGCATGCTGTTTTTTACCTTTACAGACAAAGTGGATGGGGACCAGAGACGTGGTCACCATTTATTTTGGGATAGTGAAACACACAAGTCATATATTTTTATAATATGCGTTAATTTAATGTGCGACAACTGCATTATCATTTTTTAAACTTTTTCTTCAAATAATTTTTAATTATTTTAAACGTATGCATTAAATTCTTTAAAGTTTGATACACAATTTACAAAAACTCATCTCTTCCCTTATAAAAGAAAATGTACCTTTCTCTGAAGTATTTTTGTATCATAAACGATGGCATGTAATTGGTCTATTTGTTTCGTTCTGCTTCATTACATTACAATCACGTAATGTCTTGTATTACGAGACATGTTAAAATGCTCATTAAACAATGCAAAGCAGTGCATTGCGTGGGTGCCACCTGTTTCGCTGTCCACCTACGTGAATGGTATGAAGGATGGTGCGGCGGGTCCTTTCTCCTCATCAGGGAGGGACAGCTGGGTAGTCTGGGTCTCGATCCATAAGCCCAGGCCACCACCAAATTTATAATAGTGGCAGGACAATGAAAACGCATTCGCACAACCGGCCCTCTTCCCGATATCATCTCGATAATATCCATCGGCCTGCTATGCGGTTTGTTTAGAATATAGTTTAACTTGGAAGCCTCGGAGGAGTAAATTATCCTCAATGCTTCCAGATTAAGTAGAGGAAAAACATTTTGAGGTTTTCTTAAAATGGATCAACTACAGCAACATTTTTATTAAAGCACAAGGTGCGAAAGCGCTAGTGTGTCTTGCGTCTACCAATTTTCACTTGACTTTGCTTATCCTTTTCGTTGTGTATGTATACATCATTAATAAATCCTTATTCGACTTTTTAACATCCTCAACTGGGATTATTGTTCAGGTATTGCAAAATATTAATAAAAAAATAATCATAACTTTATATATAGCACTGTTATTGTACCATATTGCAGTCTTTAATCCCCGGACACAAAGTTCTTATTGCTGACGCTGCATTTGCGCTGTTAAACTAACGCAGACATAGTGCTGTGTCTCTATGCAGGAGGAATATTGGGTTATAAATTAAGGACTATCTGACATAGCACAGAGTGGGACAAATTAGTTGCAGCAAATTCCAAAGTGTCGTCACGATTTGGGTTTGGAAAACACACTCAAAGACATTTCGACTTCGAACATTTTTTCACGTTCCACGCCTGGCTCAGACTGTCTTCTGCGGTGTGTTGGCGTCAACCCCGATGTCTTATTCCTCAGTTTCCTCATCGCAGCCTTCTAAATACCCCCCTCCCAATCCCAGAACCTTTACAGGACCAACCCTAACCCCCCCAGCTCAAACCGCCTATGCCTGGGGAGAACAGAGCAGGAAGGAGCCCGTAGCTGCTGCAGCAGCGGCCCTTATCTGAACACTGCACACAGTTCAGGGAACGCATCCTCTTCCTGGGGCCTCCCATCTGCCAGGAGGAGAGCGAGCGAGAGAGAAAAAAGAGCAGGAATGGAGAAAAGGTTGTTTTTTCTCGTGCTTTTTTACGTAGCACACGAAGCTTGAGGTTGCGTCAAGTCTGCGTCTGCTCTCCAGGTTGCCTTGTTTGTTTGCGACGGCATGCGTGTGGTATAACCCGATCCGTGCTCAGCACTGTTGAGGGATTGCTTCTAGCAGCGTTTCTCTCGGCACATTAGAGAGATAAGCCTAATGGAGGTCCCCAGGCGGCGAGACATCGCACCACACACACTATCATCACCTCTCTGATGAAGAGGATTTCCCCACTCACTCCATCCCTCTTCTTATGCACTCTTTCTCTCCAGAGAGTCATTTCACAGTTCACTATTAAATGCCCCCCAGTCGCACGACTTCTGAACGACTCTCGCGGCTCCTCGAAGCAAAAGGAAAGCTGAATTCTGCTTCTTTTGAAGGGAAAATTTTAATTTAAAGTCCTGCGGGCCTTTGGGTTTTCCTCTGGGCATCTTTTTAACTCTTTGGAGACCTGTAGCAACAAATTGTATCCACTGCGACCACCTACTCTGAGAAAATAGTCAACATAGCTGTCACTGGGACTGGGACAGTACCCTTTAAAATGGTCCAAATAAAGTACAGATATGTATACGTTTGTTACTAATATGTATCTTTGAGGTGCTATTGAGGTGCTATTCACTGCAAAAAATGACTTTCTTACTTCGTATTTTTGTCTTGTTTTCTGTACAAATATCTAATAATTCTTAAATTTAAGATGCTTTTTCTTGATGAGCCAAATGACCTAAGAAAATAAGTCTAGGTTTTAGACAAAAAATATACAGTTTGGGCTTAAAACAAGCAAAAATAAAGGTGAGAAAAAAATCTTGAAATAAGATTTATTTTTTTCTTAAAGCTAAATTTTCTCACCCCATTGGCAGATATTTTTGCTTGTTTTAGCACAAATTCGCTTCAATTGTACATTTTTTGTCTAAAAACGAGATTTAATTTCTTAGGTAATTTTGCTCATCAAGAAAAGCATCTTGTTTAATTTTCAGATATTTCTACTGAAAAGACAAAAAAACTAAGTTAGAAAGTCATTTTTGCAATGTAATAGGCTCGCTTTGGTAGTAATATGTACCTTTGTGGTATTAATATGAACTTTTTAGTTACCCTTTTGGAAAGGGTATAAACCCAGTGACAGTGATTGAATAGTGTATATCATGTTTTAGGATAAACTCTTAAAATGCTGAGTCGGTTTTAAACAATGCTTAGGGACAATATGGACAAACCCAACACATGGGTTTAACTAAACCAATGCTAGGTTGTTTCATCCCACATATGGACATTTTCTAATTACCGGACATTCATTTAAACTAACGACTGGGTTTGTCCATATTTTACCCGACCATGGGTAATAAAATAGTTCAAATCAATATGTAATGCTCCTTAAGAGGTAAATAGACGTGTAATAAGAGTGATAATGTACAGGGAGCAGGTTGTTATCCCGAAATAACCCCCTTCAGTGTGATACAAGACACTGTCAGGGATTATTTCTGCCTGCTGCCTATACATTCTCCCTTACTTAACTCTTTCGCCGCCAGCATTTAAAAAAAAGTTGCCAGGCAGCGCCAGCATTTTCACAAACGTTAAATGCCTTCCAAAAATGTTCTTTTTTAAACCTTTTGCTTTAAAAAAAACCTTGTATCCTACCTAGTCCTATTAGTTCTTTTTTATTACCTCTCAAATATGGGTAGGTTTCTTCAAAAACATAAAATTTTGAGAATTCAATTTTTGTGAAAGACTTTTGATAGAGATCCCATTCAGCACAATCCTCAGAACATACACTGAGTTCTTAGGGGCTGGACACACCAAAACTTTTAAAAGCGGCTGAAACCGCCTTAATGACGCCGAATGCCAGCTGTTTTTCAGCCGAGTGCTTTGGTAGCTGTGATACTTCAGCTGTGAGCCGGTTGGTTGCTGTGGTAATGTCCCGCCCCTCCTCCACTGTAATAGGATGGCCATGTGAGAACTGACATTGACGAGCGGAGCTTTTCACTCAAAGTTGAATATTTTTGAACTCTTGGCCCTGAGCACGAAGAAACCCCGAGCGCCGGTTTTCAGCGCGGAAAAAACCCGCTAGTTGCTTCCTTATTTGATAACACGCTGAGTTTCCATTTAGAATCAATTGAAAACATGCGCCAGCCGCGGGCGTAAAGCTTTGGTGTATCCAGCCCCTTACTCTGACATGTGAGGCGTTACTTTCGGGTTGCATAAGTTGCGGAAGAGCCAACCAGTGGATAATAGCGGTACTGCGGAAAGCTGGAAAAACTCGTCAATGACAGTGAAAGATTTAAAATAATTGTTTGACATAAAAAGCAGATTTATGAGGATCCAGGTTAAAATCTGATCTGGGTTCTGTCCTGATCTACTTATGTCCTGTGATTTCTCCACTTTCTTTTCGTGATTTGTGTGCGTCCTTACCTGCCTCCCAATATTTTATAAAATTATAAAAATGTTATGTTCTGCACAGTGATTTAACCCTTTACCTGGCACAGCCCTTTTTGAGTAGGGTTAAAAAGGTGAAGTACCCCTTCAAATTAATATAGCTTTTTTGTCTAGAAGCCTAACTTTGGTCTTGTTTTAAAGAAGCCACTTTTACAAAAAAAACTGTCTGGAGGTGAAAATATTAAATAAGAAAAAATGGTTACAGCAGTGTAAATTTATTGTAATAAATACAAATAATGCAATATAGTATTATCTTATTAAATTAACTGTCAAAAAAATGAGGTTTGTGTGTGAGGTTTGCTACATACTCTTCACTGCATTATTATTACTGCTTAAAGTTTTTGAAATATGAAAACTACATTCTTAGTCCTTTCCAACATTATGTAGTTTGTCGTAATAGATAACATTTACATGAAAAATATTGAAGTAAACTCGGGTGTCCCGCTCACAGGACAGTGCCAGTTAAAGGAATAGTCTACTCATTTTCAATATTAAAATATGTTATTACCTTAACTAAGAATTGTTGATACATCCCTCTATCATCTGTGTGCGTGTACGTAAGCGCTGGAGCGCGCTGCGACGCTTCGATAGCATTTAGCTTAGCCCCATTCATTCAATGGTACCATTTAGAGATAAAGTTAGAAGTGACCAAACACATCAACGGTTTTCCTATTTAAGACGAGTAGTTATAAGTTTGGTGGTACAAAATAAAACGTAGCGCTTTTCTAAGCGGATTTAAAAGAGGAACTATATTTTATGGCGTAATAGCACTTTTGGGAGTACTTCGACTCGGCGCAGTAACACCCTCCCTCTCCCATTATGAGAGTGAGAAGGGGAGCGGATTTTTCAGGCGAGTCGATGTACTCCCAAAAGTGCTATTACGCCATAAAATATAGTTCCTCTTTTAAATCCGCTTAGAAAAGCGCTACGTTTTATTTTGTACCACCAAACTTGCTCGTATAACTACTCGTCTTAAATAGGAAAACCGTTGATGTGTTTGGTCACTTCTAACTTTATCTCTAAATGGTACCATTGAATGAATGGGGCTAAGCTAAATGCTATCGAAGCGTCGCAGCGCGCTCCAGCGCTTACGTGCACGCACACAGATGATAGAGGGATGTATCAACAGTTCTTGGTTGGGGTGGTAACATGTTTTGGTATTGAAAATGAGTAGACTATTCCTTTAAGGAGTTAAAAAATAAAATGAAGCAATGCTGATTAACCTCTACAGCATTGCAGACAGTAATAAAATGCATTTTATTCTCTGCCTGCTCAAAACTATTGCAACCTGTGTATATTTTTATCGAAAATGAGCCCAAGCACTGTGAATTTTTTCTTCGGCTTAGTCCCTCGATACATCTTTTGAAAAATGCCGTTTTCAGCGGCGTCACCTGCGTAACGTAGTGCAGCCGCGTGTGTTAGCGCGGGTATTCTTCACCGCAAATCATTATGCATTGAGGAGGCCATTAGCACAATGAAGATGAATGAGAGAGAGAGTCACTGTGATAAAGGATTGCAGGACGATGCTTTAATCCAAAGCGTTCCTCTGTGGTCTTTCAACATAGTCACTGTGTCTTGCCATCTTGTGGCCTGTTATGATTAAGCTGTATGTTGTGCTAGCAGGTTCTTTCTCTCCCTTAATACTTCCCTAATAACCATTGCCCTTTGGCTTGCACAAGCAGTGACATTTACTCATCCGGCGAGTTTTTCAGGAGATTGCTGTGGAATTCAGCCGTTTACGCAGTGGATCGGTTGACGTGGCTCAATTTTTAAAGGGACATTTCACCCAAAAATATATTTTTTGTACTTGTTTACGGACCCTCATGTTGATCTAACCCTTTAAGAATTTCTTTCTTCTGTTAAAGATATTTTGATAAATCAGGGTAAGCACACAGTTGACAGTACCCATTAACTTCTTCCATAGTAGGAAAATGAAATACTATGGAAGTCAATGAGGATGAGAAACAGAATATTCAGAACTTTAAGGTTGATTTCCTGTTAAATGAGTTCAGTAGCCAATAAATACAAATGTTGATTAAAATGAAGAAATAAATTATATAAGCAATATGTCAAACCACATAATATATAAGCTTGCCTATTTACATTAATGCACCTGGCAGACACTTTTATCTAAAGCCAATACAATGTGCTGTATACACTTTATCGGTATGCGTTCCTTGGGATCAAACCCATGATCTTTTATACTTACACAAGGCTATCACTTGAGCTACAGGAGCACAGTGTGGTTTGTTTTGAAACAATTATATATTTTTATAGCGTATCTTTTTTTAAGTTTGTTCTATATAAATGTCTCTTACATGATTAGCAGCTAAAAGTTCACACGCGGTTTCGTGATGTCATTAGATACATTGGACAAGTCTCAGCATGGCTAAGCATGTTGATTGACAGCTACCGTTCAAGTATTTAAAGACCCACGCACTAAGGGTGGAGCTGTGTTTGGGTGTGTACATGACGGTGCATTTGGATTAAGCGGTTGGCTTGTTTCTAACAACATTTATATTTCTACTTTTGCAAGATGCTTTTATCCAAAGCACAGCACATTTCAGATTTACATTTTATAAGCTCCCTGGGAACTAAACCCTTGACTTTGGTGTTGCTAGTTATACTCTATACCAGTGTTTCTCAAACTTTTTCAGCCCAAGGACCACTTTATCTTCCAATTTTTTTCTGAGGACCACCTAACAGAATCTCACTCTAACACTCCCCCAAAAAACAACAAAATAGGAAGGATAAGCTAAGTTTAAGTTTAATATGCAACTGTTTCAAGTCAAAAACTATTTTTTTAAAAACAAATGCAATGCTATGTTCAGAAATTATTATATGAATTTTATTTCATTTAAAAAAGTAAATGTGAAATGAGTTGCAGCTTAATATGAACAACGAACTGCACATGTGAAAAAAAAATGCAATTAAACATACTAAAACTGAGGTGGTGGGTATATGAAGTCTATGGTTGTAACTATGGTAACAATAAAATACTGGAAAAAATGTCCCCCTTAATGTCCAAAATCACTGAAATTACAGGGATTTTACACATGAACAAAAACTAGTACATTACAAAACTAATAGATCTGTGGATTTTAGCTGCTTTCAGTAGATGCTTGATCTTTTATTTTGACTCCTCTTTGGTTTAGCCAATCGATCCATTTTTGTTATTAAAACAGAAAGGCAAGAACTGATATCACAGTTTTGCAAGTGCATTAAAAATCTACTTAAATAAGTGACAATTGTATAAACACTTGCCTCGTTTAGGTAATCTTTTGGCGGACCACTGGGGGCGTTTGGCGGACCACCAGTGGTCCGCGGACCACACTTTGAGAATTACTGCTCTATACCAATTAAGTTGTGTCATGATACTTGGTTAATTTCCCTTTTTCGGTTAATGCTTTTTTCTTAGCTTGATCTTTAGAATATTTATATTATATTTATATGGTTGCATTAAAGGGACATTCCACTTTTTTTGAAAATAAGCTAATTTTCCTGCTCCCCTAGAGTGAAACATTTGATTTTTACCGTTTTGGAATCCATTTAGCTGATCTCTGGGTCTAGCACTAGCACTTTTAGCATAGCTTAGCACAATCCATTGAATCTGATTAGACCATTAGCATCGCGCTAAAAAATAACCAAAGAGTTTCGATATTGTTCCTATTTAAAACTTGACTCTTCTGTAGTTACATCGTGTACTAAGACTGACAGGAAATTAAAAGTTGTGATTTTCAAGGCAGATATGGCTAGGAACTATTCTCTCAAACTGGCGTAATAATCAAGGACTTTGCTGATGTAACATGGCTGCAGCAGGCGTAGTGATATTACGCACTGCCAGAAAATAAGCCTCTGGTTAATTTCAATGGCAGGGGACTATTTTTGGGCATTGTGTAATATCACTACTATTATTACGCCAGAATGAGAGTATAGTTCCTAGTCATATCTGCCTAGAAAATCGCAACTTTTAAGTTTCTGTTGGTCTTAGTACACGATGTAACTCCAGAAGAGTCAAGTTTTAAATAGGAAAAATATCGAAACTCTTTGGTTATTTGTTAGCGCGATGCTAATGGTCTAATCAGATTCAATGGATTGTGCTAAGCTATGCTAAATGTGCTAGCAGAATGGATTCCAATACGGTAAGAATCAAATGTTTAAGTCTAGGGGAGCTGGAAAATGAGCTTATTTTCAAAAAAGTGGAATGTCCCTTTAATAGACTAAATAACATTTATTTTTACATTTTAACTTTTCAATTTTTTTATTATTTCTTTCTATTGATCAGTTCAACATTTCACTGCAGGCTGTATATAACTGTGTGTATGTGACAGACAAATTCACTGACTTGTGACCCTGCCTGTGAAAACCGAACTGGAGTCATTTTTTATTACGAGGTGGCTAATTAGATCTCATTACTATTTATGTTTGATCTGCTTTGGCCCCAGTGACATGTGTTTAGAGGTGTGGCTTCATTATGGCTTTCCTTCTCGTAATCTTACATTTTTTCTATGATTCACATTGTACAAATTCTTTGCTTCTTACTATTCTCACATTTTCCTTTTCTCGTTACTTAGGGAAGCAGTGGACCTGACTCTCAGGAAGAGAGGGAGGTTGCAAATGACACAGAAAATAACCCAGAGGAGCAACTAAAAACAGTGACCAGCACACTGTCCATGCGAGAGTACTTTGCCCAGCGCATGGCCCAGCTCAAGAGATCTCAGCTGGGAAACGGCTCTGCGGCATCTTCACCTGGGGTCAGCAGCAATGCACCATCTCCAGCTGCCTCTACAGAGGACCCCAGCGACATGGAACAGTCCAAGAAGAAGAAGAAGAAAAAGAAGAGAAAGCAGGAAAACGCTGAAGATGACACAGAGACTGCAGATAATGTTGCATTGACCTCAGTAACAGAAGAGAGCGTGGAAGAGCCGAGTCGCTCTAAGAAAAAGCAAAAGAAGAAGAAGAGGGAAAGAGAGGAGAAGGGTGAGAGTGAAGAGTCCAATGCCCCTACTGTAATAGATGATGCCACTGAGGAAGAAGCTCAGATCCCGAAGAAGAGGAGTAAGAAGAATAAAACATCTACAGAGACAGTCAATGAATATGAAACAGTGGAAAATGTAGACACTGACGTTTCACATAAAAAGAAAAAGAAACGGCGAAAGCAGGCTGATTGATTTCTAGAACTGATTACTTTTTAATATTTACATCACAAAAGTGAGCCCATGAATTTCATCGCTATATTCAAACCACATGACAAAACAAAATAAAAAAATATTTAAGCTATATTTGCAGCTGTGTTTTTTTTTTATAGAAAAAAAAAATGCATTTAAAACACTTCGTGGAAAGTGTGCTTAATGTTGTGGCTTTAATTGTTTTTCAAGGAAGGATTGTTAGAGAGAGTTTAAACCGTTTAATCAGTTGATTTGCATTTTAGAGAATAAACAAGCGTCATTATCAGATCTAAAATAATTTTTGTTTTGCCTAAAAGCTTCTTTCAGACTAATGGAATTCCCCCTGTTCTGTGACATGAATTGCGATTCAAGAAATTCCTCATCCTGTCATTCCAATTGCTTGCATCCTGTGGGGGCGTGGCCAATTCAGTTACAATCTCCTTTTCCAACACAAAGTTTTCCAACATGATTTTTCTTAATCTATGAATTTTGCCTGATCCTGGTTAATAGTACAATTAAATGTAAAATATATTGCTACATTAAGCGTTTGGCATCACATTTGTTTAGATTCATTTTACATTAATAGGCTCTAACCGTATTTCAAACATAAAATAACAACATTTATCTTTTTTTAACACATTTTTGACCCCGTTGGAAATCTCATAATGTAATGAGGAGATAAAGAGCAACAAAGTTTGTTTTTACTCATTAATTTCAATCTTTCACATTACCTTACTCAAAATTAAAGGGACAACTCCCCTAGAGTTAAACATTCGGTTTAACCGTTTTGGAATCCATTCAGCTGATCTCCGAGTCTGGCGCTACCACTTTTAGCATAGCTTAGCACAATCCATTGAATCTGATTAGACCAATAACGTCGCACTAAAAATAACCAAAGAGTTTGGATATTTTTCCTATTTAAAACTTGTCTGTTCTGTAGTTACATTGTGTAACTAAAAAATTTGCTTTAAAAAAAATTTGCGGACCGGGGGGTGAAATTTGGGGGGGGGGTGTTGCTGAGTTGCTGTTCGAACAAAGTGCTGAAAATTCTCCTTTTCAAATGTATAACGTTTTAAACGGAAGTAAAGATAACAACCATGCATTATGAAAATTAATAACTGCTTTATTTATAGTATATTTTCTATAGACGTGTAAAACCATATTTTGGCGGATTGTTTTTTTTACTATCATTGTTTCACTAGTATGCCTGCCCATTTAGTCTTAATAATTAATGGTGAACGAACTTGGCTTTCTGTTCTTGAAGGCAGCTGGAATCTTGTTCGGGCTCGAGCCCCAAGTCCAAGTAACAGAACAGAAAAAAATGCAGACAAGGAGGAGAGATGCCAGAATAATTGCGGCTGGGCACGGAGGTATGGAGACTTTAATGATGATTGACACAGGACTGTTTAGGTTCAAACCTACGTTAAAAGTGTAGCCGTTAAAATATTTTTAATAGTTTATTTTGATCATGGTGCCACGATCGCTTGATAATTCTGAAGTTGTTTTAAAGAAGAATAAAATAATTACTTTTCAGTCATTTGCGATGTCACACAGTTGAACGTCTCCGTGTATTTACATGATTTGCGAGGTACACAAATGATTCAGTCTTACCTCTGCAATTCTTTGATTGATTGTGTTTTAGAAGTAGCCTACTGTATGCTCAAAACTCTAATGACAGCAATGTGATCTCTGATGCGCTGGTAAAGAGAGAGAGAGAGAGAGAGAGTGACCGAGAAAAAGAGAGAGCACGGCTCTGTACGAAAGTAAAAATAATTTATGTTATTTGAAGTCGGCTCTTAAAGTACAAAATACCCGATTAAGCTATTACGTGGCTATTATGCATTTTTTTTCGGGACGTTCTTGCGACCCGGTGGCAACTTGTCCACGACCCGGTACTGGGTCGCGACCCGGTGGTTGGGGACCTCTGGTCTAGGCAGATATGACTAGGAACTATACTCTCATTCTGACGTAATAATCAGGGACTTTGCTGCCGTAAAATGGCTGCAGAAGGCGCAATGATATTAGCAGCCGGAAATAGTCCCCTTGGTAACTTTCAAAGGCAGGGGACTATTTTCGGGCATTGCGTAATCAATACACCTGCTGCAGCCATGTTACAGCAGCAAAGTCCTTGATTATTACGTCAGTTTGGGAGTATAGTCCTAGCCGTATCTGCCTAGAAAATCACATCTCTTAATTTTCTGTCAGTCTCAGTACACGATGTAACTACAGAAGAGTCAAGTTTTAAAAAAACAAAACTATCCAAACTCTTTGGTTATTTTTTAGCGCGATGCTAATGGTCTAATCAGATTCAATGGATTATGCTAAGCTATGCTAAAAGTGGTAGCACTAGACCCGGAGATCAGCTGAATGGATTCCAAAACGGTCAAAATCAAATGTTTAACTCTAGGGGAGCTGGAAAAATTGTATGTTCTAAAAAAAGTGGAGTGTGCCTTTAAAGTCTCTCTGCAGTCAAGAATTGTATTATTTAAAATGCATCTTTGATTATCATAATAGCATATATAAAAGTCACAGTAATTTCTTTATGCTTAAATCATCTTGAATCTAACTCTACATCCTTGCCTCATTTGGTATACACGGATTATGAATATGCAAATTAGTCCCCGCCTCTACTCATTCGCACCACCTCGGACCATAGATATATATGTAAATAAATGCTACATTCATCAGTTAAAGACACATAATTGCTCATTTTGGTTTGGTTTCACACAATGCACACGTGAACTGCGGGTTTGCAGCACTAATCTTTAAGTGCTGAAGTTAACAGGTTACAGCACTCACCATGCATGTGTGAGAAGCACAGAAGCAGAGCTGAAACAGCAGTGATGTGATCGTTTCAGTGCCTGATCTATCCAAACATAATATCTATGACTCAAATTACTAATCCACTTGTTCAACTGTGTTGATATGATTGGTTACATGTTTGTTACGATGGATACCTAGGCAATTTAAACCGCGGGAATGAGACTCCAATTTTATGGAGAAAATACTTGCCAACGGTGTTTAATGATGAAGTTGCACATGGTTTATCTTAAAGCAATACACCATATAGATATATAAAAATAGATTTTCCCTAAGGGAACTTTAAGATATCAAGGTTATATTTTCGCAGAATGTGCTTTGCACTATGTAGGATGTTAAGCATATTACGTTTTTTATATAGTTTGTGTCCCATGTTGTGAAAACAGTGGCAAGTTGCGACACCCACCTTTTGCTCTCCATTACACCGGAATGTCATTTTTCACATGCGTTACTTAAATGTTGACAGATTAACTCTACTAATGTTGCTTTTTAAAGTGTCTGTCATTTTTCACATTTTTTTTTTCCCCGTCAAATGATAGTTAAGAAATGAAACCATATGTATTCTACATGAAACACTAGTATATACACTATATAGTAGTAATTGTTTTTCTGAATCAAAAATAGTAACTGTTAAATGATTTCTCATTCAGCATTTGCACGTTTTGAGAAACAAGTAGATGAAAAATCTGCCGTTTGCCCGTGACCCAAAGTGTCAGTAATATTTACAGACCATATGATTCATACAAATAGACAGTTTTGGAACATGGAGCACGTGGCTTAATTTTAATCTCGCCTATTATGCGCATATCCTCAACGATGACGCTTTATAAATAAGCTTTCTTTGTTTCGGTGTGATTGATGATACACCGCTGAGTGTATCACTGCTTTTCTTTGTTACACCAGTGTGTTTATCTTAATGGTAATGTTGTTCATTGGGCCAAGCTTACTCTAATGTATGTTAAGTATATATGTCTGAAGTCTCGAGTTGGTGCAGAATAACTGGCAACAAATAAGATGCTTTTGTTTAAAATCCTAATGACTTTGTCACATGGTCAATATTGATCCTCTGGAAATCTGCAACACCAGAGGATGTCCTGTTTCATGAGATTAATCAAACCCAATGGAACTGACTGCACTGTTTGCTCACCTTTGTGTGAATTCACGAAAATAGCAGCTTGTCTCGAGCATAAACCGAGAGGGTAACATCTTCAAACTGTTTTGAGAGGACATCAGGACCCTGACAAAGATAATCTTGTATGGATTATAAGTGGGTGTATGGAGCAAAATAGGAGGAAATAGAAAACTGCTTATGTTACTCGAAAATTGAAACAAAAATGGCAGCGGCTTAGTCAGTTTACTTCTTATGATTGTCTCTTAAAATGCGCTTCTGAAAGTAAATCTGAAAGCATTTGTGATGATGAAATAATAGAGCTACATCCCACATATGCTCACAGTATATATGTCCAAAATTGAAAGGAGATATGATTGTTTACTAAAATAATCTACAAAACTGAATGATGGAAATACAGTTCATTTCTGAAAAAAATTTAACCATTATCAAAACCCTAAGTGGGTTTGCTATGCCATATTTAACCAAAAAATGTATTAAATGTGTGTTATAAACAACATGCAAACAGCATTACCATTGCAATATAAATACAGTATAATGCTTTGATTCTTATGCTTACAATAGCTCTAGGATGTGCTTGGGACCAATAAGCAGGCTTGCTTATCCCCACTATGATTTGATGAAATAAGAAACTATTCCTCAAAATCCAAAACAAGAAAGTTTTGTTTATTATGCGATCGTACATTTCTGTCTGTCCACACAATGAGTAAAGCTAATTTGTCACCTCCAGTTTGTCACACCCAAACACTGTTGCAGGTAGGGCAAGGAAAGCAGGAAGTGTAGTGTCATATTCTGTGTATGTTTTTGCAATCTGGGGCATCAAGATCCTCTTCCTGTTCCTGTAAATAATGAATCCTATACGTTTTAATGGTATTCATCCTCTGCTTCTGGTCTTCCGTAATTGCCCAGAGCTTCTAAACTCTTTAAATCACCTACACTGTAAAAAATCCTTTGCTGCCTTAAATTTTTTGTTAAATCAACTCAGATTTACAAGTCATGTCAACTGAGATGAATTGTCACAACTTATAAAATATAGTTAAGAAAAGTCAACTTAATTTTATACGTTATAACAACTCACCTTTAGTTATAACAACTCATCTCTAGTCAAGATAAATAATAGTAAGTTGAAATAACTTGTAAATCCGAGTTAATTTAACAAAAAATGTTAAGGCAGCAAAGGATTTTTTACAGTGTATTAGCAAACAATATAAATAATAATTATAATTCAGGTAAATCACAAAATGATATTACCTCTAACAGTTATTAAACTCAGATATTTTCTGTCCATATTTGCTTGAGCAGAGCAATGGTTTATTCTGAACTCTTCCTGTCTTTCCTGCAGCTTTTATGTAGGACCACCAGTAAAACTGTCAACAGGAACTTCTTGTCTGATAGTGTCCAGTCTGCTGACTGTGGGGAACAATCAATATCACTATGAAATTTAACTTTACATTGCATTTTACCCATCATCTTTTCTGGCTGGACCAAATTTGAAAAGATCAGATCATAAGCATTGTCACCAAAATATATCATACTGTATATATAAAGCAGTGGTTCCCAACTCCAGTCCTCGGAGCCCTCCCAGAATGTTTTAGATGTCTCCATATATAAAACACCTGATTCAGTTCAACAGCTTATTTGTGTGTTAATTAAGAAAATTATTTCAAACATTCTGGTAAGAGCATAATGAGTGGAAAATAAGTGTTTAAATTTTTGGGAGGTGGCCTCGAGGACTGGAATTGAGAACCACTGCATCTAGAGCATGTGACATGTCATTTTTGAATGATTTGTGTTTTCTACATAAAATCATCCTCCATAATCTGTGAAAATATAACCTTGATATCCTGACATCCAGGTCATGTCATTGAAATCAGTGATTGACATCAAACTTTGATGCTCATAAACTCATAATTAGATTGAGAGTTTAGCCTTGATTACACAGACGGGGTCACATTTGATAAAGGTGCTGTACAAAACATCTAAGTCAGTGTGGTGCAGGTGAAGTAAACAAGACTGAACTTTTGAGATGTGAATCATCGAACGACTGGTTTTGATGAGTAAGTGATGCAGATCCTGTGCTTGTAAAAATGTGTATGCGTCACTCGCAATGGAAATGAAATAACAGTTAGGCCTACCTTCATTACAGCTCATTGAGTTATGAGATGTCAACAGTTTGGTTTAACCTGCTTAATAACCATGTCAACATGAACTGGCCATATCAGAACAGGTTTGAACCTTTGCTAAAAATAGCACTCTTTTCAGACACATGCTTTACAGCATTGATCCCTCAATGTTGAATTAGCCACGGAGAATAACACAATGTAAAAATTATATCATATCAACAAATATTTTTATGATAATTTAACTTAAACAATCAAATGAAACAATTAGAAATTTGTATTTCTAAGTTTTGCCAACTAATCACATGTCAAAACTTAAAAAAGTAGGTTCAATTTACTTGCATAATTAAACTTTTTTACAGTGAGCTTGTTTTCTTTAAAGCTGATGTTTTAATAACACTTTAAAAAATGCTTAGCTGCCTTAACATTTTTTGTTAAATCAACTCAGATTTATAAGTCATATCAACAGAGATGAGTTGTCACAACTTATAAAATATAGTTGAGAAAAGTCAACTTAATTTTATAAGTTATAACAACTCACCTGTAGTTATAACAACTCATCTCTAGTCAAGATAAATAATAGTAAGTTGAATTGACTTGTAAACCCGAGTTGATTCAACAAAAAATTTTAAGGCTGCAAAGTAACTTATTTTTTACAGTTACAAAATAAAGGTGCTAAAATGTGTTATATGCAATGTCATGAATAATTTTTGTTTCCCAGGGAATCTTTGAGACACTTTTTTCACTTGTAGACTGCAGACTATAGCCTAGTTCACGTTTCTTGTTTACCGTTTTGGTAACCTTTCACTGTAAAAAATACTTTGCTGCCTTAACTTTTTGTTAAATTAACTCAGATTTACAAGTCATGTCAACAAAGATGAGTTGTCACCAATTATAAAATATAGTTGAGAAAAGTCAGCTTAATTTTATAAGTTTTTACAACTCACCTGTAGTTATAACAACTCATCTCTAGTCAAGATAAATATAGTAAGTTGAAATGACTTTTAAATCTAAGTTGATTCAACAAAAAATTTTAAGGCAGCAAAGTATTTTTTACAGTGTTTGTGCAGCAAAAAGCTTCTGTGGCTGTTTTTTTACAGCCAGACAAAGCAGCTATTTTATTTAAATATTAGTTTACATTTTATTTATTGTAAATGTAAACTTGAAAACAATTTCAAAGTAAATACATTAAATAATTATCATTTATATTTTTTCCTGACTAATTGTCTTACTACGGAGTCTTCAGGATAAACCTACTGAGAACAATTTAGCATTTAAAACGTGCCGACCCACACCATCCAAATAACCCAACCAAAATCTAATGACGTGATTTTGTAGTAAAGCGTGTTGAAATATTTCTGTCAGGGTTTTTTTCCTGTCGTGGATCTCAGGTTGCAGTCAAGGAGGAGCTGAAATCCTCCCGTGGGCCTCTGCTGGAAGCTGCAGCTCATATAAAGCGCTTCCCCATGCCGGAGGAAACAGTGAATCACACACAGCTTCAGATGCGCAATATACGGTCTCACCGAAACTGAAGTCAGTTCAGAGGTCTCTTCTTCGCCATCAGCTGCTCGTTCACATCTCTTATTGCTTAATTACTTTTCTTTAGATTTTCAACAGCGAGAGTAACGCGTTAGGTCAAGCTCGCACCTGAGGAACAAAGTTTGAGAGTACAGTTTTGCTGAAGTTTGCAGTGCGCACATGGCTGCTCTGATAAGCGCGTACTCGTCCTGGCCGGAGAGCTTTGAGTGCTCCGCGGGAAACGGAGACTTACCTGACGGACACGCCTCCCACAGGGCTCCCGCGGACAAGGTGTCGGAGCCGCGCATCAGGAGACCCATGAACGCCTTTATGGTTTGGGCCAAAGATGAGAGAAAGAGACTCGCAGTGCAGAACCCAGATCTACACAATGCAGAGCTGAGCAAGATGCTGGGTAAAACGAATTATTATTATACATAATTTTATGTTGTTATTGTTATTATTATTATGTAAAATTGTTAATGTGTTTGAGAGGTCGATGTATTTTAAAAACGGTCCCGCATTTCCTGGAATAATGATTAGAAACTTGTGTTTAATTGCTTTAAAAGTAACTGTAAAATTAAGAACACATTTTTATTGAGACGTTAAATTTAGGTTACAGTGAGAAGCGCAAACTTGTCCAAAACAAACTTTTTAAACATGTTTGAACAACTCAACTTGAATAAACCCGTCAGTTAGGCTACTGTGAGTTAAAAAGCATAATTTGATTAAATCACGATCACACATTTATCTTCATACACATTGATCATTAAATATCATTTTATTAATTTAAAGTTTAATCATATAAATCGCTCTTCTTTTTATTATTGCTTTGTTACGTCTCATCTTCAAGTTTGCTAAAAAAGTTGGAATAAAAAACAATACGCCTAATTTTTACGTGTTATTAACAACATTTTAATGATTTGTGTGTGTGTGAAAATAATTCCCGTTTATTGATTTTACGTATTTTGGCAAGGTTTGCAGGCCAATGTTTTGCAGTTACGCATTTACAGGAAATGTATTTTAATTTATTAGGCCTTTTCTTATATCTTTGTTCAAGATAAATTATTGAAAAATATATAAAATGCGCAAAAAAATAAATAATGACGAGAACCTATAAACCAACGCCAAATACATTTTTAGCCTACTATACGAACAATTATTGCACTTTACAGTAGTTTAAAGTAAAAATAAACGAATAAAACTTTTATTGTATGATTTAAGTTTTATATTTAGGTATATTGAAAAAAGTAATATGAGAACATTTGAAAGCTCAGGATCTCTACAAGAAATAAATGTCTGCTTCAGAGTCAGACATACTAAATATGTCTGCAGTTATGCTTATAGTAAACTGTGAAATAATTATATGCTGATGTTAATATGATTGTTAATAAAACGATCTGTAATTGGTCAATCCTTAACATCATGAAAGCATCAGCACTCCTCCTTATCAAACAGCATTTATTAAAACAAAATATTTAAATTTAACAGTTTAAAATTAAATATAAACTCCAACACAGTTGTTTTTGTCACTCTAACCAGGAAAGTCATGGAAAGCTTTAACTCCACCGCAGAAGCGACCATACGTGGAGGAAGCGGAGCGGCTGAGGGTTCAGCACATGCAGGACTACCCCAATTACAAGTACCGTCCCCGCAGGAAGAAGCAGCTGAAACGTATCTGTAAACGCGAGCACCCCGGTTTCCTCCTGACCACCCTCGGTCCCGACCAGAATTCCTTACCAGACCCCCGTTGCTGTCACCCCCTTGACAAAGATGATGAGGGTGTTGTAGGCGGCAGCGGTGGATTCGGTTCTCCTAATGCAACTCTACCTGGCGTGAGGGTCTTTAGAGATCCCGCAAGCTCCAACAGCAGCTTTGATACCTACCCGTACGGCTTGCCCACACCACCAGAGATGTCACCTCTGGACGCCGTAGACCACGAGCACCAGTACTACTCGTCCTCCAGTTCGGTTTCCACCAGCTCCTGTTCGTCCTCCACCTCTTGCCCAGAAGATAGGCGACACACCCCAGTCCACATGAGCAGTCCACCACCCTACCATCCTGATTACTCGCAACAGGTGACTCTACACTGTGGCAGCTCACATTTGGGCCACATCTCAATGTCTCACCAGGGAAGTGGGGCGACCCTCATCCCCGCTCCTCCGCTTTCCTATTACAGCCCATCGTTCCAACAAGTTCAGATTCACCACGGGCATCAGGGGCACCTGGGCCAGCTGTCACCTCCTCCAGAACAGGGACACCTGGAGAGTTTGGACCAACTGAGCCAGGCTGAATTGCTAGGTGAGGTAGATCGAGATGAGTTTGACCAGTATCTAAATTCCACAAGCTATCACCCCGAGCAGGGTGGGATGACAGTCACAGGACACATCCAAGTAACGCCTGCTTCAGTTTGCTCCAGCAGTAACACAGAAACCAGCCTCATCTCCGTATTGGCAGACGCTACGGCGGCCTACTATAACAATTACAGCATTTCATAAATAGACTTTGACACAAACAAAAACTCAGTATGCGCAGTTCAGTTGTGTGACTGACAAAAGGGCCGGAATGGAGAAGCTACAGGAAGTAAACGGACACCTCAGGGATGCATAGATAAAAAAAAGTTCATTCCCATCTTTGTTTCCAAAAGAAGAACGGAAGTAAAAAAATACAAACAAATGGACAGAAATGCTCTCGTATCTTGCCACAGAAGCATGTATATATGCTATAAAGCTTATTTATATACCTAATTGCTTTGCATTAAAGCTTATTGTAATGCTTTTTCACTCCAAATATATTTCTTTTTCCCAACCTCAGTTGTTTTACCTCAATAATTATTATTTAAGTGAGGCTGGTCTCTTCCGTAAATCCTTAACAGGACATCATTTTGAAGGAATTGCCCTCTCTTTTTACATTAATTTCAAAATGTACTCAATTAAGAAAATAGTTATAATGAATACTACTGTGGTTTGCCATGCTAATTTAATTCAAATATATTATTGAGTTTCTATATTAAGCATTCGTTTTTGATATCCTCACAGATGTCAATAAGAGGCGAATGAACGTGACTCTGAAACAATGTTGTTGTCGAACCCCTTTCTGTTTGATGAACGTATAGAGCTGTCAGATTTTATGATGAATTGCATTGTGTATGCTTATACGAATACATCACAGTGATTCTGTTTGTACATCTGGTCGTGAGAAAAATATGCTCTTGTTCTTTTTGTAAAATATTAAAAATGAATGCTCTGAAGTCACTTCTGAACTAGACTCAGCTGAATAAAAATACAATGTAAATACAGGTCAAAAGACTCATGAATACTTATTGATGTCTAAATGGATGTTTTATCATCATTACTTCTGATAATCTGTGCTTTATGTAAAGTTAGAGAATAATATTAGTATTATTATTCATGCAGTTTATTTTAATAACTTTAAGTAACTTTTTCCATGTTTTTTTACTGATACTAGTTTTTACAGTTTGAGGTCCCGTCAAGAACCTGACATGTAAAATTTTGTTGTGCACGCCAATGTGTTGCTATAACCACGGCACTGGAAACTGGCGGTAACCACCCTGTGCTCCCAGTTTGCTATCACCAACACCCATTACGCACTCAGTTTCACTCCTCTGCGGATCAGAGGATTAGTGTAAAACAGGCTTTGCTGTTTTTTTCCCCGCCTCCATCTCTACGGGCCTTTTGTTTCTCCGTCTTATTCTGGGTGCGTGTCTTAAGCAGAATTTTGGAACTACCCTATACCTTCACCCCCCCTCCTGCCTGTTCTATCTTGCTGATGCAGACTTTCATAATCTCTGCGAAATAAATAAATACACCTCGTCCCCGTCAACTGTTTTACACATTTGTCGCTTCTCTGGCCGTCTATTTACAAATTCCTTCTCTTTTTTGATAAAAGGAATCTGAAGTGTGGGGGGAGAGCAGCGGCTGGCATTTGACAAATCCTGGAGTCTGGCTTGGTCTTCCTGCGTTTTTCGGGAACGTTTGAGTCGTGTTTCTTGTAAAAAGGATGTGGCGGAGAAGCAGTGTTTCCTGCCTGATAAGAGTAAAGCCTCTCTCCGTCAGGATGTTTGGGCCCCGGCCGGTCCCCGCATTAATAGAGCCTGTGGCGAGGGAAAGGGAACCTGCTGTTCGTTTAAGCAGGGAGGAAACATGGTTCACGTTGATTAATATCTCACACCGTGTTTTTTTAGGGTTTTGATTTGACCCTCCTCTGGTCTGACCACACACCGGGCTCAGCACAGATTTTCCTAATCAGTCTCTGTCACTCGCTCCAAAGACAAGTGGAGGCAGCTCATGCTTATGATGTGCCTTGAGTTGGAAAACAAATCGTTGTATTAATTTTTAAGGAGCATTTTTATTGAAGCACATTCATCAAATGTTTTTGGGAAAAAGGGCCTAGCCGTAGGCCGAGGCCTGCCTTATATGACCCAGACACCTTTGGGGATGGGGTAAGGCCCGATTCAAACTATTCCACTGCCCTGGAGGAAGGGCACTGTGTCATAAAATGCATTAGTAAGTGCTTTAGAGGAGTAAGATAGAAAAAGTGTAAAAAATTTCATTTTAAATTCGAAACATATCAACTATGAAAACTGAAACGTGTAAATAAACTATACAATAAGCATTACTTAACGTACATTATAAAGTGTTTCGTAAAGGCTTTTACTGCAATATTTTACATTTTGTTCTCACAAACAGCACAACACATCGCAGCCACTGTGGAGACTGCTGACTTTCAGGAAGCCGGGCCAAACAATCAGCTCATCTGCTACAATCTTTTCCTGTGTGAAACTTGAATAATTCACCATGCAACAAACTAAGAATACACCGCTTTCAGTATCACACAAAGAGTGACCTTTAGTTCCATCTTTAGTTCCATATTTAGGCCATATAATTCTGCTGCTCTCAGTACAGCACATTAGAATTAGAATTACATTTAAAAATAAAATTGTCATATCTGTAATATCAGCAAAATTAATTATGTAATATTTTTCTGTAACATTTTAAAATGACATTCTAATGACCCTTAAAGAAATAAAATAACATAAAATAAATAATCTAAATTTAAATTCCTGAATAGTTTAGAGTTATAATTTATTATATTTTTCAGAAAATTTGGCTTGGACACAAGGGCTGCAACATTAAAATGACGTAACAATTATATCTTACTATTTAAAATACTGATAGATACAGGTATGAATGTAAAGTTTTTGTAATAATTTACTCCAAATTGTTACATTATGAAACAAAGAATCACAATCATTTCTACTGCTGTCATTACACTCTTAAAAAATAAATGTATGATAGCTCAGTTGGTTGAACATTGCATCAGCAATGTAAAGATCATGGCTTTAAATTGATAGTTTACCCAAAAATATAATTTCTTTCATCATTTACTTATTCTCATGTTGTAACAAACCTGTATACATTTCTTTCTTCTGATAAACACGAAGGAAGATATTTTGAGGAATGTTTGTAACCAAACCGATCATGAGCCCCATTATTTTCCATATAAAAAAGAATTCTATGAAAGTGAATGGGGCTCACAAACGAATTGGTTACAAATACCTTCATACTTATCAGAACAAAGAAATTTATACAGGTTTGTAACAACATGAGAGTGAGTAAATAATGACAGAATTTATATTTTTGGGTGAACTATCCCTTTAATCCAAATGATCACAAATGGTGATCAAATGCATACCTTGAATGCAAGTTACTTTGTACTGCTTAAATTACTTTGTTCTTAAAAAGTATTAACATTATTTAACATGTATTAATGTGATTTAAAATGTATAACATTATTTAATTAGAAAATATTATTTATATTACTCTTATAATAATAATTTATGATAAAATACTCTTTTTTCCCCAATATTTTTTGTGAAAATTGTAATGTTCTTTAAATTGTTTGGTGTGATGGTATTCGCATTTAAAAATAAAGGTTCCCTCAAAGGTTCTTTGTCTGGCTGTACGGTACCGCAAAGAAAATTTAAGATCCACAGAACCTTTCTGTTGCACAAAAGTTTTTTTTTTAGCAGAAGAAGGTTCTTTAGACTATCAAAAGGTGAGAAAGTAATGGTTCTTCCTTTGACTTAAAGTGATAGATTATTTAAAAATTGAATAATCTTGTTATCATTTACTAACCCTTAAGTTGTTCCAAACCCCGTAAATTACTTTGTTCTGCTGCACAATGGAAGATATTTTAAAGAATGTTTGTAACCAAACAGATGTTGGGCACCATTTACTTCCACTGTAGAAAAAAACAGTAATAGTCTGGAGGTGCATGGTGCCCCTGATCTGTATCTTGTTTTTGCCGACTATCTTGTCTTCATTAATTTGTATACAGGTTTGTACAACTTAAGGGAAATGATGTAGTTAATGATGACAGAATTTTTATGTTTGGGTGAACTATCCCTTTAAAGGTTATTTGAAAAAAAAAAAAGATTCTTTTATGGCATTGCATTGTAGCATTTAGCCTACATTACATTACATTTTCAATCGCATGTATGCATTTAATAGATGCTTTTATCCAAAGTAACTTGCATTTAAGGTTGATCACAATTTGTGATCACCCATAATCTTTACATTGCAAATGCAATGCTCAAACAACTGAACTATTAGACCTCTTTATTTAAGAGCGTAATAACAGCAGCAGCAAGGATTGCGATTCTTGGTTTCAAAAATTTTCCTTTTAAAAACTAAAATATTAAAAATAAATTAGCAGGAAAAGTAATTACAAAGACACAATATGAATATAATTTTATTCTACACTTTAAAACATTACAGTTTTTAATTTAAACATTTAGATCTTAATCATGTTAATAGTATGAATAAACAAATTTCCCCTTTTTAATGGCCTTTTCTTGTTTTTTCTTCCTGATTGCTCTCTGGATCGGCTCCATTCTCAGGTCAGACCTATGGAACGTGTATGTCAGGTAGTCTCAGCAGCTTCCTGTTTCCCCAGCTGTGACGTCACATCACTGGGCAAATATGCAAAAGAGCGCTGCAGCACGCGCCATCTTCCTCACAGCGGGTATTTGATAGTGCGACACTGGGTGGACGGCCTTGCTGAGCACATCTGGGTAAAGTATTAGATGTCCTGAGGGAAGGGGGTCATGCTTATTGACGCCTCTGTTGGAGACATACTGGCTCGAGCTTCCATCATAAGCCCAACAGGGTGTGGACAAAAGCCACCTGACAACGTCAGCCCTAAAATAAGCATGTTGCATGAATACTATAAACTATATATATATATATATATATATATAATATTACTAATATATAAGATAATAATACAAATAGATATGTTTCATTTAAAGTAACAAATATGGTGATTAATGTTCTACTGGATTGTGATATTAGGCCAAATTTAACAAGTAAATAGTAAAAAAACGCATAATTTTTTTGTGTCATAATGCATGCTGGGAACCTAAGTTGAAACTAAGTACTGTAAACATTTGACTTTTACAGGTAATCCTGAAATATACAAGAGATTACTGCTATGCAGACACAGCAAATGATTGTGATTCATTGTGAAAGCTCAAAGCCACTACATCAGTCATTTCCCAGTCCTGTTTACTGTGTGAGTCACTGTATGGGGATATCGTTTGGTTTAAATATAGAAAATTACTTAGTAGAATCAGAAAATAATATGAACGGTAACTATAAATGTATACATTTTTTTTACATTGCACTGTCAGAAAAAAATGGTCCCAAGCTGTACCCTTTAAAAAGGTCCTAATATGTACCTCTGCAGGTTAATATTAGAAAGGATGGAAATGCAAAACTGCAAGCGACATTTGCTTCCGTCTAAAACACAACATTTGCTTTCTTTCAAAACTGGTAAAGTATATTTGTCTATTTCCACATAAATAAACAATCATTATTATAAGTGACAATTATATGTAATGTGGCTCAGTATTTATTATATTATACACACAATAAAAGTAAGTGTATACATTTGTCACTACATTTTTAAAGCAGTTTGTAAAAGTGATTTTATAAACACATTTCTTTTTATTTGCCATATGTTGAGCCATTACAACAGTCTGCCTTATCAGTCCAATAGCTATGTTATATCCTCATGTCAAGCCTTCCAAACAGAACAAGACTCTGTGTCTGTCAATTTTGGTCATGGCACATACCTGCGTGTGGATCCAGAAGCATAATAACCTGCTTACTATTCATATTTGGCATCTATTACTGGTGGCCGGGGATTACAGGTCTAGCAGATCTCCTGCATTCCTGCTTATTGTGGTAAAACAACAGACTCGGCAAGCAGATGTGGTGCAGGCGTGGTGCAAGGCCAGCTAAAGAATGGACCAGACCCGGCCCAGGGCCCTGTGCCATGCGGTGAAGCCAGCGCACGGGTACAGATGGGAACCCCTGGAAAACTTGAGGGATGCTGCACGCGGCCGGCAGCCAGCCACCTGTACCTGCAAGTGAATACGCCAGACGTGCGTCCAGCACCTGTTTACTGCAGATACTGGTGCCATTAGCTGAGAAAATGAGGATGGAGTTTTACTGCCAACCATGAGAGAGAAAGAATACAGCTCCTTGTTTCCTTTTTTGGAGCCAAATGATTCCAATATCAATATTTTATACCTTGTCTCCACCCTCGGCTCAGTATTGTTAAGATACGTTGCTATAAATATTAATTGCGAGATGTTTCGGTAAGGAATGTTGCAAGTACTGTATGAAATAGTTTAAACAAGTTTATCTAGATGTATAACATTTCTGCAAATCATTAACATGCATTAATTACACTTACAGATGCTCCTACTTTAGCCAGTTTCAAGAAGTTGTTGAAAACACATCTCTTTAATATTGCTTACATAGACTGTCGTGATTAGTATTTTACTGTGTTGTACTGTAATGATTATTTTGTTCTTTTGTATTTAATTGTTTCATTGATATTTTACTTGTTTTATTTTTTGTAGCGCTTTGGGATTTAGAAGAGCCCATTAAAATGTATTATTATTATTATTATTAATAATGCATTTGGCAGATGCATTAAGCAAAGTGACTTAAAGGAAAACACCACCGTTTTTCAACATTTTACCATGGTTCCTACCTCAACTTAGATGAATTAACACAAATCTATCTTTTTTCAATGCGTGCACTTTTAATCTTTGTACAGCGCTTCTTGAACGTGTTAGCACTTAGCCCAGCCCCATTCATTCCTATGGAATATGGATCCAAAAAAAAATGTATTTTGTGCCACCATACTTACTCGTGTAACTACTCATGTAACAGTCTTTAAATATGGAAAACATGGAAGTGTTTGGTGGCTTCTAAATTCATCCCTGTTTGGAGCCATAGGAATGAATAGGGCTAGGCTAAATGCTAACACATTCACGATGCGCCGTACAAAGATTAAGTGCACGCATTGAATAAAGATAGGTATGTATTAATATGTCTAAGTTGAGGTAAGAACATAGTAAAATATTGAAAAATTGTGGTGTTTTCCTTTAAGTGTGATTTATACACTTCTAGCAGACCAATCACAGCGCTTCTGGTTTGAGTAGAATTGACACGTTTTAGATTTTTGGAGAGGTGCGCGTCAGGCTACGCTGATAACACTCGGCGCAGAAGTATAAACTGGACTTTACAGTGAATTCAATCAATGCATTGGTATTACGAAAATACCCAAGGAACACAAACCCACAATTTTTTTGCACAGCTATCATTATTCTCTTACAGTTGAGTTACATGGAACTAGAAAACACGTAACACATTCTGACAAAACAATTTTTCAAAGCTAAAAATAGATTCTCAGCGGTTTACGTGACATTTGTGTCAGGAACTTCCTCGCTTGTGACCTACAATATCCATTAGAAGCTGACATGTCGCTCTAATCGCTGTTCCAGAGTCAGATTCACAGCTCACCCACCGCTATGCTGATGCAGATTGTGTACATCCCATCAGGGTCAGCGCGAGTAGGCTGCACAGTCTAACAGGCTTGTTTTTGTAAAGCACAGGAGCTCCCAGGAGTGTCATAACTCTTAACCCCAATGTGGAGAAGGATGTTCCTATTGTGCTTCCTAATTGCAATGTGGATCTTTCATTTAGTCTGTGTAAAAGTGACGTCTTTTCCTGTCCTGCTGCTGGCAGTACTGTTGGGTGACAACACAACATTTAGGAAATTTTTTGTTCCAGTGAACTATTTGAACTGCAAAAATATCGTTTTTAATCGACGTACACATTCAGAAAAGTAAAAGTGGTTTACGGTGCCATAGAAGAATGATATTTGGCTGAACTTTTATCATTAAAAGTATAAATAATAAATGCAATAATCCTCAAGCTCTTTACTTCGGTTTTGACAGTAGTTTATTTTGCTTGTTTAGCACAATGTGATACTTGTGACTGGTCATTGTAGGCTCTTAGCACCAACATCTTGCTTGATGTTTGTAACTATTGTGTCTGTGTTTACTCAACTAATTTCCTGAAACCACAGTAATGATTACGGTGAGTGATGCTTTAAACTGTTTCATCCTGTTACGGCTGCCGCAGTCTTTATACCTGCTTTGTAGACAAATCATATGAGTAAGAATGCAGAGTTATTCTCTGAATTTGCCTGCGAAGACAAATTTAAGAGAATAAGTAGCACCTACATTTTTATTAGTGCAAAAGCATTACGTTTCTCCTCAAATATGTTTTTCTGGCAGAATTTCCGATGCCTTGATCTCATGTGTTTACAATGTGATTACAGGGGGAGGATCAGTAGCAGCTGACCTTGGCCACTGCACAAAGTAATATCATTTCCCCACATGCGAGCGAACATTATGGGGGTGATGTTGTTTATGAGTTTGCAAGAATCTTTTCCTGGTGGATAGTCCGGTCTGTTTCCTTAAGACTTGACTTCAAATGAAAATCATGGAAATGAGTCATACTGCCCCTGATGTCTGACACTTCGCTGTGACGCATCTTGACAGGTGCATAACAGGATGTTAACTATAGTCTGCATAGATCGTCATATGAGGGTGGAAACAAAATGGCTGATGTTAAAATGATGGAGATTAGAAGAACCCTCGAACAAATAAAACGATGTTATAGAGCTTGGCAGGCAGACAGACGTTCTATTACAAGAAAATGGCTGAAAACACTGTTTTATGCATGCCAGTCCAGTAGTTGGCGATGTCACACAACATCTGAAAATGTAATATGCATGCCAATGTCATCACCATTGTTACAAATTCATGCTTTGTCCATGCTTTGGTATTATTTAAAAAAAAACTTTTTGCATTTTCAGGCACCCAAAACACTGTTTTTGTTTAAATTAATGGTCAAAAAGCATAAAAAGTTTTCAGAAGTTAAAAACTTAAAACGGACACAGATAGACAGGTAGACAGATGTTGTATATCCATATCTTTTACAAATGTACAACATTCATTTTGTTGCTGGACTTAGAATCCCTTTTTGGATCAGTTTTTCTTTGGTTTATTATTGGAAAGTGTCTTTATACATGTGGAAACATCAGGAAACTATTAGGAAATCTAATTATCTATTAGTATTTCACAACTTGTCAAGTCCTTTGACTCAATTTCAGTGGCGATGAGGGGAAATTTGAGAAAATTACAGCTCCAGAAACGAATGAAAAAGTATAAACAATACAACGAGAGCCAGCAATAAAAAGATGATCTTGTCCAGATTTTTCTTTCTACTTTCCATGTACGATTTGTCCTTCTATAGTATCATGTGACGATGTATTGTAAAGTTAAACTGTAGTGAAGTTGAAAAGTGCAAAACTCAAGTTAAAACTAAAACTAAATGTACAAAAGCTCCCTTAGTTTAAATGGTCTTAATAAGTACCATTCATGTATGTACCTTTGAGATATGCACCATTTAGGTACCCATGTGTACTTTGAAGGGGGAACTGTCCTAGTGACAGCTTTTACCTTTATCTTTGAGTGCACAACACATGTTTATGTACTGTATGAGGTTGTATGAAAAGCCGTGAGTTTGGGTGCTTCAACAGCCAGAGAAGAATAAAAAGCAAGAGAAATATTGTATAGATATAGTGCATTAAGAAAACAATACAATTTAAATGTCTGCACAATGTCAGTGGCAGTGACAAGAGCACAGTATTGAAGAGACATGTGACTGGATATTATATCTGCTGCAGGTATAGTAAAGCACATAGATGTGAATGCAACCTTGCATATGTGTCAGAATTAATTTAGCTGCTTCTTTATGCAAGTAAGGTTGATTATGGAAAAAATTCAGAAATTAGCATTTGATAAAGTAAGTGTCCAATGTTCACAAAGACCTCTGGTGATGTGCACCTTCTTCTATGCCATGCATGTTCTCTCTCTCTCTCTCTCTTTCTCTCGGTCGCTCTCCAGACTCTTTGTAATCACTCTCTCACATACAACTATTTTTTCACTTAATAAACTGCAATTCTGTTGTTTGAGGATACGGGTTATGGATATCATCTTTACAGTTTGACAGACCTATATGTGTCTTATTTACAGGTAAATGTAAGTACCAGCTGTAGCTGGCAACAGAACAGGATCTGCTGTAATCTGGTATGACGTGACAGTATAAGCAGCTGCTAATCCCGCAGATGTCAAAAATCACGTGTGGGCCAGAGAAACGAGACTCATGCTGAGGTACGTGTACACAACAACATTGTTCTAAAGACAAATAGTTTGCATTATGAAAACGTTGTCAAAAAGATCCCTGTCACAGGGATCCACAAAATGGCTGAAAACACATTATTATGCATGACAGGCCAGTAGTTAAACATGTAATATGCATGGCATGACGTCACTGTTGTCACAAATTTGTGCTTTGTTCATGGAGATAATGGTATTATTTTCAAGAACTTCAAGAAGCACTTTTTCCTATTTAAGGACCCTAAAACGCTGTTGTTGTGTAAATGAATGGCCAAAAGTAATAAAAAGTTTTAGTTGAAAATAGTGTTGAGTAAAAGGCCCATAATGTAAAAGAGCTTCAGATATGGCTTAGTATAAGGTATTATCACTTAAAAACAACCCAAGACCTTTAATAATTTGTGAAATAAACACAAGTTGTCTAGCCTGGTTAAAACCAGACCATTCTCAGTAGTAACATTCTCAGCTTCATAGACAAATCATTTCCAAAGGGGCGTCACCAACTGACCTCGCTCAAATGACTCTGGGCGCAATTGGATGAAGGGGATGACGTATGCCCACTACAAGGGCTCGCCGCTCTCTCTAAGACCCATTCGTTTAGCCACCAAAATTGCAAGCTGGTATTAGGGCTGTCACAGTTATGAAAGTTGGCTGACGGTTAATTGTCCAATGAATTGTGACGATTATGACAATTAATTGCCTGTTTTAGGACTTAAATTATTATGACGATTAATTGTCTGTTTTATTGCTTTGACATTTAATTCTCACACATTTTTTGTTTGTTCATAAAATAATTTTCACACCTTGTTGTGAATATTTAAATGAAATATTTTGCAAGGTTTACCTGGCAGTAAATATTAATCCACATAACACATATTTAAAAGTAATTATTTAATTCATATATCTTTAAAAAAACTGAAAATTCTTCATAAGAAATAAACACAAAAAAGTGTCTGAAAAATAACTTAAAATAAAAATGCAATCAAAATAAGCTGACTATACCAGAACAGGCCTTAAATAGTAGCCAATCCTACTAAGGTCATATTAGTGGCTGCAAAAAATCAATTCCTTACAGATTCTTAAGAATAGCAACCTTCACTTCCATAAATTTGGAATTGCTGTTTTGGAAATGTATGCTTTACCTGGCAGTTCATACTGCTTATCAAAGTTTCGCAGCATTTCTTTAAATGCGTTGTTTTCCACTGTATTGAACGACTTTGCAATGTATCGCATTACACTGTCAGTAAAGGAGTTCCATCTGATACAACCTTGTTTATACAGGTGCTTCAGCTCCCCCTTGTGTTTTTTAGAAAGATGTGCAATCATTGCGGTGATCTGAAATCATCGCGATTAAGTCAAAAAATCGCGATGACATGATTATTTGTTCATTGTGACAGCCCTAGCTGGTATATCGTATATCAGTTTATTGCAGAATCCAGTCTGTAAGACAGCTATAACATATTTTTTTTAAATATGAAGGCTTCCGGTGTTGTTCTTTCCTTGGGTTTTAATGGAAAGGAAAAGTTTAAATCGCTTAAAACAGACGCGATAGCTGATTAAAATGAGTGATGTTTTACAGCGGCATCCATCTGTGTAATGTACAAAATCTGCTTTACCGTTGCTGCTGCGCTGTTGTCATAGTGTAAAGCCCTCCCCAAAGTTTCTGATTGGTGCCGCGATTTCTCGGCATTAAAAATGGGCTTGAATGGCCTCTTTGCCAGACTTCTTGCAGAGCAAATCTAAATTTGCCAGAAGTTGTCTGGGTTTTCCCAGGCTACAAATTATCACTTAGTTACAAAATGTTTTTTTTTAATCTCATCTGTGATCTGTGCCATTAAATGTTTCAGTGCCTTGCAATCTGGATCCAATGCCTTTTAAAAATGGCCTAAGGGAGGTTCCTCAATTCCAACATGATCTCACGGAAAGTCGTGTTATAGTCACGAACAATTTGATTAATTTATTTGTGTCCATGGCACGAAATTCAGCTTTTTTTCGTGCCTTGAGCACAAATGTCTTTTTCATGTCATTTATGTATTTTTTTTTCTTAAACCATTGTCGCTTGGGGTTGGGGTTAGATTTGGGGTTTGGGTTAGGATGTATTTTTATGTATTGGTATCTACATGTTTTTCTTTCGCTTTTAAAACTATTCTCGCCTGGAGTTGGGATTTGGGTTAGGATGTCTAAAAATGTAATGGAAAGTGATTCTAACCCCAACCCTAAGCGACAATGGTAAGAAAATGAGAAAAAAACAATGAGAAAACAATACATAAAAAACATTAACATACATCAAATGTCACGAAAAAGAAAGTCGTGCTACGGACATGAAAAACTATTTATAGAAATTCATGCGACCGACACGAAAAAGACATTTTTGCTCAAGGCACGAAAAAGCTTAATGTCATGCCATGGACACAAATAAATTAATCAAATTTTTCATGACTATAACACAACTTTCTGTGAGATCTGTCTGCTCAATTCAGGATAGACCCAGAGGGTGAAGTCAGAAGTGATTCGTGAATATGGGGTGGGGGGAAACACCAAGACGTTAGCCCTGATTGACTGACTCATGGTTTGAACCACACAGGTGTCCTGCAGTACATGAGTCAGGAGAAATAAAAAGCTTCTGTCCTCGCTCACCCATCCGCTCGGCCAAGCTTCTTATGACACACAGATGGCTGGAAAGGCAAGTTCACCTTTAGAGTGTATGACTGTATCTGCAGGAAAACATAGACTCATGTGAATAGACATTTTCACTCACATAATGACCAAAATATATGTGGCAACAGGGGTTTTGGTATGTATTTACAAGGTGCAGTTTCTGATAAGACAGTCATTAGCAAGTGACTAGCATTCTTCATATGCAAGCTGTTTCCTATGGTAAAGAACTTGATGTTTGTATACGGCAATTCCCGAAAGGCTAAGCCTGTGTTCATGATATATATCAGTGAGTTTCAGCCAGACGTACACATACACTAAAAATAAAGGTGCTGTTTAGTTCCATAAAGAATCGGAAGAACCTTTCTGCATCACAAAAGGTTTTTGTACTTAAATAAGGTACTTTAGGCTATTAAAAGGTAGAAAAGAAATGTTTCTTTTATGAACCTTTGACTAGATGGTGGGTAACCTTAACTGGCACCGTCCCTTGAGCAGGACACCTGACTTTACTTTCAATATTTTGCACAACAAACTATGTACTGTATCATTGGAAAGGTCTAAGCCTCTAGAATAGACATTTCAACAGTATTTTATAAAATAAATTATGTAGGGAGAGTAATTGATATATTTATAAAGAGAGTGTGCCTCAAAACATTTATATTCTGCTATCTGCTATATAAACTATATATCATTGGAAAGCTCTAAGAGTGTAGTTTTCATATTTTGAAACCTTTTTGCATTAAAAATAATGCATTGACAGTAATTTATTAATTTGTGACAAGAGTATGCAACAAACCGTTGACACCTTGTGGCTGTTGTTGGTAAAACCACTAAAAGTGTGACACAAACCTCATTTTTT
Source organism: Misgurnus anguillicaudatus (assembly GCF_027580225.2). Taxonomy (NCBI): domain Eukaryota; kingdom Metazoa; phylum Chordata; class Actinopteri; order Cypriniformes; family Cobitidae; genus Misgurnus; species Misgurnus anguillicaudatus. Next base: position 15,381,434 of record NC_073354.2, read on the forward strand.
TGAAATTTGGGTCACAACTTGAGACCTGTGGCTTCATGTTTACATTATTACTTTTGTGAAACATTTACATTTTTATAATTTTATTTATAAAATTAATATGTTATTGCATTATTTTTATTTCTTAAAATAAATTTAAACTGCAATAACAATTTTTTATTTAATATTTTTACCTCCAGACATTTAAACTTTTAATTGTCTTCTTTAAAAGAAAGACCAAGATTACGCTTCTAGACCAAAAAAATGCCAGAGTTATATTAATTTGAATGTGTACATCACAGTTTCACCCCCCCCCCACTCAAAAGGGATTTGTGCTATAAGGGGCTAAGAACCGTTTAAAGCACCTTTATGTACCCTAAAGAAGTAAGGAGGTGGGGGTACAAAAAGCTCAGAAACAGTGATATATTATAAATGGCAACCACATTAATATTTTTAGTTGAAAATGAATTGTTAAGACACACATTTCCTAAACACTTAAAGGCGCAGTCCACGATGTTTGAAAAACGCTTTGGAAAAGGAGACGGGCCGACTACCAAAACACACTTATAGCCATTCAGCAGCAGTGATGCCGGTAACGCGTTACTTAGTAACGCGTTACTCTAATTTTACCACTTTTTTTAGTAACGAGTAATCTAACGCGTTAATATTTCCAAACCAGTAATCAGATTAAAGTTACTTATCCAAGTCACTGTGCGTTACTATTTTTGAAAGTAAAATATATATTTTCTTGTATATTTCTTCTTGCGTCTCGGGAAGTGAAGTCAGGTGTGCGACAAGTCACGTTTTCAGCACGAGGATAATTCAGGTCATGTGTAAGCGACACAAACGTAAACAACGTACAATGGAGAGAGAAGAGAGATGCAGCTACAAAAACAAAAAGCTGGACTTCAGTGCAAAACCAGTAAGTGTGGGAGAGTTGAAGAACGAAAGTAACAAAGCGATTTTCTCCGAGCCCTGATAACATCTAAATCTCACTATGACAGCATATTAGCACATAACCTCTGAAAGAGTTGACAAATATCGCGTTATTTACTCACCGATTTCCACGTGTAGATCCAGAACTGTGTTTTCAACCATGATAAGTACATTCCAAAAGCGGTCTTTTTTTCTTACAACGCGTTGTGTTTCTCGTTTCATGTGTTACAATACTGATAAATCTACAAGGTATTTAGTATATAAAATCCTGAAGACTTCTCAGTTTTTCAAAATAAAAGTAAGTCGAGTTTATAGAGTAAGTAGATCCTGTCGGGTCAAAAGTAACACTTGTTAGTTTTGTCCCGCTGCTAATACTGTGAATAATATGGTAAAAAATTGATATTATTCTAATTTGATTTAATTTATTTTCATAGTGTTCAAACTATTGAATTTTTTTGTCTCAGCAATTTAAGTTTGTACTGTTGGTTGCTTTTGAAACATTTGATAAAACTGAAATTTAAAATAAAAATGTAATTTAATTATTTTTTACAAAGATAAATGACAAAATAAGTTTGCAGTTACATATTAAAGAGATCATAGTCATATATATTTAATAAAAACAAGTGTAACACAAAAATCTATCATGTTTTGTTGTGTTACTTTTGACCCACCTGTGTGTTACTTTCGTCCCTGCTGTCAAGGTCAAAAGTAACAATTCACTACTCTTGTTTAAAGTGAAATTATACAGAAGTCGTTTTACATGTGTTCAAAATTTCAGCTGGTTTTGATAGACCACACTTGTGAGTTATTGACCACAACAAAAATATATCTCTGTCTAAAACATTAACTTTTAAAATTAAGTTTTTCTGAAAATGGCCCCTGCTCACCCCTATTTATGTTTAGTGAAGTCAAGAAAGACTTTTATATTTATATATTTATATATATATTTTAGTTTTTTAAAACACAACAGTTCAACTTAAAATGTCAGGAGATACATTGTTGACGTTACTTTTAAAAATGCACTTCCAATAAAGTGAGTGTTGGCAAAACCGGTTGTCATTTTTAATGTTGAGGCAGTGGGGATGTTGGCAGCTACTGGAATGTAACTAACAAAGTAACTTGTAATCTAACTTAGTTACTTTTAAAATCAAGTAATCTGTAAAGTAACTTAGTTACTTTTTAAAGGAGTAATCAGTAATCAGTAATCAGATTACTTTTTCAAAGTAACTGTGGCATCACTGTTCAGCAGTAAGGAGCGTGTCTACTAACTGACATCCTTGCCGGGTTGCGTATGTGTGGGGCGGGTCTATCAACAGAAGGTCCAGATTCTATTGGGGTAGGGGCGTGTTTGTTTAGGTGATTTCAAATATCAACATTGGCTTTCAAACATCGTGGACTCCGCCTTTAATTTAACAATGAATCAATTTACATGAATCCCATATACACACTGTTGCATTACCGGCTGGTGGACCCTCTTCATATGCCAGTTGGCTTGACAGCCCTGTGCAGAAAGAGGACCTGGGGAAATTTTAGGGATGTAGCATATACGCGTGATGGTTTTAGTATCTGATTTTTTTGTTATACAGATGATTAATTGAAATTTTATTGCTTGCAGGCCCTCAATGAAAATAATCTTAGTTCAGACCAGAACTCTTGCCTCAGGATAGCAATGTGATATTCACTACTGCTGAATAAGAGAGCCATTAATCCATTTTCCATCTGGGCCACCCATTAACTTAACTGGATCATCCCAGATATCTTCCTGAGTCCTGTTCATAGCTTTACAGTAGATGTTTTAATACCATGTCAATAAACGTGCCTTATACTGTTTATGTAGGGTCTTACTTGAAAGCAGACAGAGGAGATTTGTGGTTCCCCCTCCTTTGGACAGAGAATACAATCTTTGTCAGAGTAGCCCACATGTTTAACAATATCTCTACCTACACACTTGTTAAAAAGGTGGTAATCTAGCTTATTTACTTAATTTGTAACTATTTTACAATATGCTATTTGTATAAATTTGTATGATCTGCTTTCGCCCAGGTGACATTGTGTTTAAGGGTGGGGCATCATTTATGTATTTTTTGAAATATTGTACGTTGTTGTACAATTCACATCATACAAATTTATACAACTTTTGTTGAAAACCTAAATAAATGATTTGATTAATTGTGCTGCTCATTGGTCAACCTAAGGTTGTGTTTAATATATAAAACTGACGTTGACCTCTCAAATTCTTACAAATTCATTTAAGACCAGGCTGGAAAGTTCACCAAAAATTGTTACTCAAAAGTCCAGTTCTGTATGACTTTATTTTGTGAAACACACAAAAACTTCTGGGCTATTTTCAACCCAACGTTGGGTCAAAATGGGACAGACCCAACCTGTTGGGTTGTAATTTAACCTATGTTGGGTTGCTTTTAACTCAAAATGTTGGGTTGTTTTAACCCATTATTGGTTTAAACACTGTAGTTTCTGAGTTATTGTTACTGAAGTGAAAAAATATGAGAGTGTATAACAGACAACAGGTAAACTATGCCACATAGTACATCTGAACCTTTTGACACAATAAAGCATGAAAACTTGCTATCTAATACTTCTTTACCTTTTCTCAGCCAAACTGTACCAATATGCAATATTTTTTTTGTGGTCTTTTGGGTTTTTGCTAAAAATGTACAGAGTCTCTGTGCTATTTTATGCAGTGGACAAGTTCTAGTCATGTGTCCAAAGCCTCAGCAGGTCTCAGGGTGATTAGAAAAGCTTTTCGTTCTATCCTTAGCATCACACGGAGCGATTAGCAGACAGGTCTCCATTGGGAGAAGAGTTTCTCAGCTGACAGTTCATAGCAACTCCTGCTCCAAAACTCAAATTATGTAGAAAAACCTAAGAAATGACAATTCTGAGGATGTTTTTCACAGCATTTGGAGAATGGTTCTCAAGGTGAGTTTTTTGCTTTTTGTGATTGTATTATTTCTTGCTTTTATGTAGAGAAAAGAAGCCGTAAGAAAAGTTTTGAAGAAAGAAAGGAGGAATAAGGTAGTATGGATTCAAATTTGTATAAGCCATGAATGTTGTGTGCTTTCCATTGCACCACACATCAGACTGCAAGGGACAATTTGAGGTTGACAGGACTGCAGTTAATTGAAACTGTAATTAAGACTTTTATGATTTTTCTCAAAGAGGAGAATTAAACATATTCACATAATCATTGTTCACATTGTTGATGTTTGAGATGGGCTTGGGATTCAAAAGATCAAAATTTATACATTAATTAGTAGGCCTATATCAAAACAAGTGCATTTAATTCTGTGCAATGCATTATTTGCCAGTCAAAACTTCTGCATGACTTAACAAAGATGTATATTCATATGTCATCCATAAGCTGTAGGATTGTTCAACATTTCTGCAATATTCCCTTTTTGCCTTTACAGATCACCAGCAAGAGCAATTTACTTGTTTTTTGGGAATCATAATTGATATCATATGAATAATATAATTTAATTTCTTCATAAGCTTACAACAAAAGCAGACATTGAAACATGCCTCTGGGGTTTGGAATCAATCAGAATTTTTTTTATTTTATTTTGCCATACAAAAGGTTTTGGCAGTCATTAGGCCTTGAGGTGCATATAAGGACAAACTGAATTGATTGAAAATGTAAAAAAACTTCTGTTATCAGACACTCTGTGATCAAGGGAAACAATTTTTGTATGTTGACTGAGCCAATCAGTTCTTGTTTACACAAACAGTACTGTAATGACACAATGTTTTGCAAGTGTATTTTTTCATCTTGTCCTACACTGTTAGAAAAAAGGTCAAAACATGTACCATTACAGTACGGATGTCTGTACATTTGATGTACATCTGAGGTACTAATATGTGACCCTGGACCACAAAACCAGTCATAAGTAGCATGGGTATATTTGTAGCAATAGCCACAAATACATTGTGTTGGTCAAACACTTAATTTTTTAATGCCAAAATCATTAGGATTTTGTAAATTTCTGAATACGGTAAAAATTAAAAAAATGCATTTATCATTAATAATATGTGTTACTAAGGACTTAAAGGCGGAGTGCACAATGTTTGAAAGCCAATGTTGATATTTGAAATCACCTAAACAAACACGCCCCTACCCCAATAGAATCTGGACCTTCATTTAAAAGACCCGCCACACACATACGCAACCGGCAACGATGTCGGTTAGTAGACTCGCTCCTTACTGCTGATTGGCTATAAGTGTGTTTCGGTAGTCGGCCCGTCTCCTTTTCCAAAGCGTTTTTCAAACATTGTGCACTCCGCCTTTAATTTCGACAACTTTAAAAGTAATTTTTTTCAGCATTTAGATGTTTTGCACACTCAGATTCCAGATTTTCAAATAGTTTTATTTCGACCAAATATTGTCCTATCATAACAAGCCATACATCAATGGAATGCTTTCATTGATTGTATAAATCTCAATAAAAAATACCCTTATGACTGGTTTTGTTGTCCTGTGTCACATATGAGCTCTTAAAGTCCAAAGCTGTATTTTTGAAAGGGTATTGCTCTAGTTCAGTGGTGGAACTAGAATGTGTAACTCTAAATCAAATAAATCTCATCATGATTGCTGATTACTTAACATTACCACACATAAGATATTTATTCCTATACTACACTGTGTGCATTACTAGCACAGATGTAAACATAATGTAACGCTGAATTTTAAGCATCTAATGAACTGTCTGGTATTAAAGCAAAAGATGTTAACCGCAGTAAAGTTGTTCAGGAAATCTAAACTCCATGATAAACCTTAAACTTACTTCAAATAGCAGCTCAACTGTAAAAAATTTTTGCAAAAAAATAATAATTTAAAAGTAAATATGGATACATTTTTGTTGCAAAGTTGCAGAAGTTAATCAGTCAAGAGCAGTGAGTAATTTTCACTTCTTCTTTTGTTATTTAATTAACTGACAGAAACTTTACTGTATATTAGGCGACGACGAGCAAGATGGCACCTTGCATGCCTGACACCACCGTCGGTGTATGAATTTGTGAGTGAATGGGTGAATGTGAGGCAACTTGTAAAGTGCTTTGGATGGCCGTGGGTCTATGAAAGCGCTATAGTACACTGTAAAACATTTCTGTAGAAATTACAGTGTTACTGGGTATTACTGGCAACTAGCTGCCAGTAATTTACTGTAGATTTTACATTTATGTTATTTACTAGCAACAGTTTGTTCAAAGTTAAATAAACATGAAACATTTTTAATCGTTATCTTCTACAGTAAGTTACTGGCAACCAGCTGCATAATTACAGCAAATTTTTTTACAGTGTAAATGCAGTCCATTTACCATTTACCATAAGACCGAATGCAATAAAGTGTTTATATTCGTTAAGTCATCATAACCAATTGTTTACTGCAACACTTACTAAGACAACTATTTTGAGAAGTGTTTATAATATATATATGTTAGTTTTGGGACAACACAATTTTATAATGCACCAAAACAGACAAAAAATTTTGTGTTATTATTGGGACAACACATTTAGTGTAATTTGATAAACAGATGAAAACTTGTGTTGACTCATATTAAAACAATTAAACTTTAGCTTATTTGCAGAGATTCTGATTAGGTCCAATTATGCAATAAACTTCTCAGACTGTAATTTCCCTGTTATTGTTTTGATAAGAGTCAATTTTTTATATCTGGATCAGAATATCAGGGCAGCACATTGACTCAAAGTCAAATCAGAAATGTTGTTTTGTGTTTAGTTTTACTTTGCTTTAACAAACTCTCAGAACTCTATTTCTCATCCGATCCTTCTGCTTTCTTAATTCACATGAATTGTACTTGAATCAAAAATAACCATAGGCTTCTACTTCAGTCTTATCCTGTCACATGTTGCTTCACTTTCTCCCTGCACTTGTAGATAAGCTCTTTAGTCTAATTTAGGCAAACCTTGTCTTCCATGTCTGCTCTTTTTATCCTGGCTTAGTCTCTGATATATGTCCATCATTTTCTCTGGCTCTATACACCTTCACCCATACAGTCTGCCAGACACGGATGTGCTGTCATGGTTTTCCAGTGGGATACCTGCAGATGTGCCTGTTTCGGATAATACATCAAATATGTAAACGATATTAACTTTCCTTTGGACAATTGCAGTGGTCAAACAGCACTTGGGCTCCGTGTACAATTTCATTCAGTCAGTCATGCATGGTCTGTTATGTAAAGAGTGTTTGATTATGCAAGCACAGGTGCCGGATTGAGAAAAGACACATATATTCTCCTAATATATGTATTATTATACTGCATATAAAATGTACATTTTTAAAAAATATAATAACACAATTACATTTTCATCACTGTTGTTCCCTAGGGCAAATGCATTGGTCTTATTGGGCATGTGTTTTCTGTCTTCCTAACAGATAGGGGATGAATGAGTGTGGACTGCTGAGCAACAGAGCACTGCTGTATTCTCCTATGGTCACCATATTTTCTGAGTGAAACCAGTCACCAATCATTGGATGAAGCTAAAATGGGCTCCCACAAGCGAAGCTTTCAATGCTTTGATGCAATCCTGGATGATCCATCCCACAAGCCTTCTTTGTCCTATGGACACCGTCCTGAAGCTGCACACTTGGGCTCTCCTGATTCGAATAGAACGGTACTGCTAGAGGACCGCAGATGCTATCTGTGTGGCGATCAACAGCACGCCACATCGATGACCTCAGGAGCTTACATGACCCCAAGGTATCACGTCCAGACACATCCACACGCTCACCAGTATGTGACCAGGAGACCCACTCGACCAGAGGAAGCTTCTGGACAGGTTGATGATCATCACTATCACCATCACAGACACTCCAGGAGAATTGTACTTGTGAAGAACAGTGACCCGACATTCAGGAGGACCATTGTGTTGCATCGCAGGAGTTTGCGCAGTTTGGGACTCTTCATGGACGAGGTTTCTGAACTCATGCAGTGTCATATCAGAAAGCTCTACACACTGGAAGGCCGCAAGGTGAGACTACTACTCTAAATTCTCATGACATTTATGCTTTTTAGTACACTGTAAAAAATACTTTGCTGCCTTAAAATTTACAAGTCATGTCAACAGAGATGAGTTGTCACAACTTATAAAATATAGTTGAGAAAAGTCAACTTAATTTTATTAGTTATAACAACTTACCTGTAGTTATAACAACTCATCTCTAGTCAAGATAAATAATAGTAAGTTGAAATGACTTGTAAATCTGAGTTAATTCAACAAAAAATTTTAAGGCAGCAAAGTATTTTTACAGTGTAGTAATAAACATCGAATGGAAAGGTTAACCCCTTATTGACTGGTTTTCATGTTCTGGTTCACAATGTTTTTATGTTTGAGTCTCAAAGAGCCTAATGATATGATATATGTGTACAAATGATATCAGGTATAAAATTAATCTTTTATATTCTTCAATTTAAATATTTAAGTTTACCTAATAAAAACACTAGGCAGATACTAAAACTTTATTATAATGCTTACAAAATAGAAATGCAAGTTTCAGATCCATTTATCTACCATTATTTTTTTTTTGTTTAGTTTGAAAAAGATAATAAAAGACAGAAACAGACAACTGCCAGGCGTTTATTGCACCATTATGTACACCAGTAAGGAAATCTTAACAATCTTGCCATTTATTTATGTTTTATCTGTGCAGATGCCAACCCAACAAGCAATGGCCGTCATTTTACCATCTAGGTTAGACTCACCCAATACAGTTCGGCTATGAGTAACCCACTTCCAGCCGGAATAAACTTGAATTTGGTTACATGTCGTTTTTGCCGAAATAACTTGTGTGAGATTTATGATATTTCATAATGTAAGCTTGGTTTCATTTATTTTTGAGCTACGGTTAGACGTCTATTAAATTTGCACTGACAGGCCATGTTGCCTGGTTTTTAAAGCAATTGTTTTTAGAGTGACGGCTAAAACAACACAATATGTTTTATTTTAGGGAGAACACGCTAAATGTGTTCCAAACTAGACACAATTTTATGAATTTTAATTATTATTATTATTGAATGATTGATTTTATTTGTTAAACACATGGAGTAGGTATGAGGACAACATTTTTTCAAAACCCCCAAAGCTCAAAATTCATCACATGACTAGAGAGACCAGACATTTCCCTTTACAAAGATAGATTGTAAAAATCTGTTGAGGATTTACAAAGTTATGATATTTTTAATATTAGAAATCAGAGAAAAAAGTTATATATTGATGTCAAGGTGTGTGACCGAAAATGCTGCTTATTCACATGTTTTTGCTTGTAACTTTCTCATTTCATCAGATATTTGCATGAAATGTTAACAGACGATAGAATTTTGTTCTTTCAAATTAAAACATGAACATTTACTGTTTTAGTTGGAATAGGCATCAGACCCATGGTTTTTGAACGATGCTCTGATGTTCTGACAGGACGTTCGCTAATCTACCACCACAAATGTGACTACCCAATTTCCGCGATTTATTTAAATTCCTTCCCCAGAGATTTCGATTACATTTTCGTCAGTACCAAGAGTAAATATATATATTTTATCACACCTTTTTATTAGTGCCCAGCCCCAGAGTTTAGTGGAAGCACACTGACCGGTTGAAAGTGGCACACATTTTCAAACAGTTGCTGTAAACTAAAAACACCTCAGGGCTAAAAGCTCAAAATATCAAACGCTTCCATTGCGTCTTCATGACGTATTTAGTAAAAACATACTACAACCATGCGGCAAGGAGTGGATATTGCATGACACATGGTAACAGTCCAACGTAGGCGGAAACAGATTTTTCGAAACAGAAGTTCGACGTGCGTGCCCGCAATGTCAGCATTGCTACAAACTTAAAAAAACATTATGAACTGAAGAATATTCATGATGTTGTTATAAAACTATGACAAATTATATTTGTATCACTAGTAAAAATGGTCAGTTATGTTGTCTTGGTAATGTCAAGTTGCCATGACGATGTATTGGTTAATTTCAAGTTGTTGTCATAAAGACATCTCAAACTGTCATCTTTGCATTAAAAATGACATAATTGAGCAAATGACACCTAATGACAGTTGTCATAAACGTGCATAAAATCTCATTTATGTTTATAGCACGTGTCATTATGAATGTGTTATGCCAGTCTTATGAACACAACTTCAAGTAAAGTGTTACCAAAAATTATATCTTTTTCAGAGATGCCTGGGCTAGGTTTGGGCGTCATTTAAATGCAAAATTGCTTACTGGGAAGCATAAGCAATGCATTTTATAATGACTAAAGCTTGTTTTTAACAAGTTGAATTTTTTTAATAAATCATTAACCAGATTTCAAAGTAAGTAGCCTATCAACCACAGTATAATTTTTCTTTAAATTATTATTATTTTTTCAATTATCAGATTAGATTTCAAAAAAATGCATTAATGTAATTATTGTAATGATCCATTTATTTGAGTAGCTGAGTCTGAATTATACAGAGTTTACATCCTGTGTATTTTCAGCCAGAGTTCAGGTTTGGTCTCTTGTCTGGTCATGTTGTGTTTGTGATACTTTTTTTAGGATTATGCCAGCATTAAATTATAATTGTTGAACATGTATAATCATTCATTTACATCGTTATTTATATTTCATGAAGAAGTCCTGCTGCTGGTTTGCATGAAGAACAAATCTTCTAAGGACCTCTAGTGGCTGAAGTTGAAAAATATCACAGGAAATACCTCAAATCTTTTGTTTCTTCAGTTGTAGCTCTGTCTTTAGTTAAAACATGTTAACATGAAACTATGTGCAGGAGAGTCCACATTTACAATAGAAGGCCCCACAAGATTATTATTATTATCATAACAGTTTAAGTTAGTACAGACTGAGAGTACAGGCTGAGTTGTATATGTATATTAGTCACATTGAGACCGAGATACATGAGGAGGTCAGTAAGCATAAAGTTCATTATAGACACTATCACTCCTTACTACTGTTAAGGGCAAATGCCACAGACCACGGAAGAGGAAAAAATAAAGAATTAGAGTCTGCAGGTGGTTCAGCCAGATAAGAGGTGGACAGGGTGGCCAGGGCCGTGTAAGAAATAGCCTCTTTGGGCCTGAGATATGGCAACCCTGATAAAAGGTGAGAGGCTAGGAGTTTATACAGCCCTGAGGCCGACCAGAGGCTGTCCCACGAAATCACAACTCACGTCTCGTGTGTTCGCACGCAACGATAAGGCTCAACGTGCAAACTCGCAAACTGAGCCGTTCATTGTGCTGATCTGTGCTAATCACACTGTAGATGGATAAAGTGCTGTCCCTTTAAAAGGGGAAGGTTGCTTGGCTAAAAATTCACAGAATGTCTGGAGTTGATCCAGGCGTTTCCTGCTCATCAGAGCTGGACTCACAAGTCATTGCTGACTCTGGTTAGCGTTGCTCCGTGGTCCTCTGTGGGTCTACAGCAGACACATCCTATTAGTACAGCCACAAGCATGTACTTTCCTTTAGAAAACATGCCGTGGAACAGCACACACCCCTCCAGAGGGGCCTGACTGATACATGGATAACATTACGAATGGCACTGAGACAATGCCAGAAATAGATTTACAAGGGCTGGAATATAGGTGTATTGGTTAAAAGTTGAACGTGTACTGTGAGAGTACCTTCGCAGAATACAGCATAACCCATGTGTCCCTGAAGATATCAAGTTTGACTCTTCAGTTATAAAATAATGCAGCTGTTTGAGCAGGATGAATTCAAGTAAATCCACTACATTATTTGACACAGTGTATGTTTTTCTTTACTTTCCATTTGTGTTAAACAGGATGAGGCATTGCTCAGTATTTTTAATATTGCATGCACATTGCATAGTGTTTTTGACATTTATTTAACTTATTGTGTCAGAATTAAGATTCATAAAGAATGCAAATCTTTAAAATTTAAAAAGAATTTTGTTAACACTTTACAATTGGTTGTACAGCATTTGTTGAGTTAGGAAAATTTATCCCGCTTATTACATGGCTATTTACCTAACAAGTAAGGTAAAGAACATTAAATATTGATTTGAAATATTTTATTTGCTTTTATATTATTTTATTTAAATTATATTTGTATTGTTTACAAAAATTAGTTTACTTGCGGTTTTAAGATGAGACAATACGTTCAAATGTCACAAACACACTATTTGGTTTAATCATTTGTAAATATAATCTCATGTTATTTAAAGACATTTTTATATTGAATTTTTGTGCGATATTAAACTCTATCAAAATGATTTGCTTAAAAACAATGTCATTTTGTGTATTATATAATACAACGTCTTTGCGTGGTTTATGGTTAAAAAAAACACATTTTCCACATACAGTACATTTTTGTAGGTCTAGATTTCACTTTCTTCCTAAAAAGCACAGATTTTGTACAAAACTTATCGATTTAAAAAGCTCTGTGTCCCTGATTGGCCAGCTAATCGACGTTGTAATTGGCCTGAATAAATCTGATGTCAGCCGGAAATGTGACGCTCCTTACCATGTTTGAAAGATTCGTTCACAATGCTATGCTAACACGAGTTAAAGGAACAGTATGTAAGAAATGTATACCAATTAATCATAAAATGGCCCTGATATGTCACTAGACATTAAGAAATCATTTTCATTTCAAATACTTATATCACTCACAACAGTGGTCCAGCCAGGATATTGTCATTTAAAAAGTGGAGTTGCAGCCCTCAACTGATGTTTATGTTGTCATGTTGTATATTGGCCACTAGTTGTGTGATTGCAGTACCAGTTTTAGCCACAAGTTTTGTGATTGCAATACCAGTTTTGGCCACAATCCTACATACTGTTTCTTTAACTTACAGGCTGTGAGTCCAAGCGGGAGGGATTATGATAATGTCAGTCTTGTCTACATCACCAATTCCAGGAAGTAGACTGTTGCCAACCATGTGTTTGTTGTAGTCCAAGAAAAGAGATTTACGGTGGAGACGATAACTTGCGTCATCGTTTACTTTGGGGTTTGTTCCCTTTTGCATATCATTAACATGTACTAATACACACACACCAAAGAATATGTAAAATTGTGAATCAGACCATTGGTGCTCTTTAATACAATAGTACATGTTAGTTTATTGTGCATTAACTTTATTTCAACAGTTACAGCTTTTGATTTTAAAAATGTATTAGTAAATGCTAAAATTAACATGAACAAAGGTAAAATAAATGTTAGCTAATGCATAATGTTAACAAATACAACCTTATTGTACAGTGTTACCGAAATTTCCATCACAGCTTTTTAATTTTTAATTGAAATCTTTATTCTTATATCAGCTCAAATAAACTCCTCTCAATCTTTGAGTAATCGTTTCCTGCTGTTCTTGTTGAGATATTCTTTCTCAGTTTTTGTGCACAGCGGTGATCCACCAGCATCCAGAGAATAACTATTCATCTTGCTCAAATCAGAGCTATTTTGAACCAACAGAAGCAGGTCAATGCCATGAAAACATACACTTTGAAATCCTCGCATCCCCTACAGTTCCAATTAATTATCTTCAAACCCACTGGAAAAATGTAAAAGTTTGGAAGACACAAAACTGCAAAGCATGCAGATTTAAATAGATATTGTGGTAAAGAGTGAAATGTGTGCTATATAGTATATTCAGTGTTTGTCACTGTACCGTTGAAATGATTTAACTAGCATGGCTATACGACGACTTCACAATACTTATATTTTTCTGACTCGTGTCCAATTTTCAGAAAATCCAACTTTACATGCAAAAAGAAAGACAAAGTGGCTATACTCTAGTAGTCCAAACAATAGTGAAGTCTAATAGATGCTTGTGTTTGCCTTAGTCAAGGACAGTTACAAAAATCACTCACTACCAGTGGCAGCCGGTGACATGTATGTAGTCGTCATGTGTGTGGTTCGTCACTTCAGAATATGTGTTCGGCGCGTCAAGTGAACCTATGTGCATTACGTGTTTTGTCAAAATAAATGCCTGCTGCAGGGTTTATGATAAAAAAAGACGCTTGCGTTTGCCAGATACTTGCATAATCTCATGCGTAATCAGAGTTTAGTGTTAAGTTAGTGTCTTGCGTGTATTTTTTAAAGTGAGTGTCTCTTTTATTATAAACGGTTTTGACGCATGTGCAGCAGGCACTTATTTTGACAAAACACGTGATGCACATGATTGACATGACGCAACAAACACATATTTTGAAAATACAAGCTACACACATGACATCCCAAACACACATTTTTAATTTGCGCCCCTCAGAAGAGCAGTCACAGGCCGCCACTGCTCACTACATTCTTAAAAATAATGGTGCTATAAGGTTTCTTCACAGCAATCAAAGTTTTATTTTGACGCCGGATCAACTTTGGATCCTGACGCCGGATCAACGTTGGATACTGACGTTGGATCAATGTCTGATTTTGACGTCAGGCACATGTTGGATTTTGACATCAGGCCAACGTTGGATTTTGAAGTCAATACCCAATTTTGAGCAGATGTCAAGGTGTATTAAGAATAGGGAACAAACTATCGTCCCCACTCTCCAAAGACGGGACACAGATTTTGAGAGATGCACTGGAAAAGTGGCTGGGAAAAGACGAAGTGGATTATATGAATTCTGAATATTGTTATGTCCCGCCCCTCCTTTATTGTGATTGGATGGCCGTGTGAGAACTGACTTTGACAAGCGGAGCATTTCACTCAAATTTGAATCTCTTTCAACTCTCGACGCTCAGCACCGAGCACGAAAAAACGACGAGCGCCGGTTTTCAGCGCGGAAAAAAACGCTTGCTGCTGGCTTATTTGAAAAACGCAGAGTTTCCATTGAATTCAACTGAAAACATGCGCCCCCCTAAGGCGTGTTGGCAGTTGATGAGAAGGGCACCTCAGCCGATGAAGGCAGAAAGGCATTGTCTCTAGCCACGGCCTGGTTTTGGGACCCTCAAACCATTATTTTTTGACACTGATTACAGAAAATACACAAAAAATGTGTACTTTTGCTTATCATCCATACATCTCTCTGGAGAAACCATGCACATGCATTTATTTTCTGATCTGATCATGAACTTGCCCATGACGCAAGCAGTTATATTATTCTGGCAAATGATCTCAGTTTCTGAACGGATAGTGAGAAATAGTTCACAAAGGACACATTTCTTGAGACAACGCCATGTTTGCGAAAGGAAAATAGAGATTGGATAAAAAAAGATCGGAAAGCTGGCCTTTGTTCTTTCAAACAGAGGGAGGGCCTTAACCCTTACCTTTAGTGGTCTTTCACTGAAGTCAGCAAAGTCTTGCTTGAAAATACAAAATGCTTTGTCACCTCAGGGATCATCTTAAGGGATCATCTAATCCTTTAGTACTCGTAATACCCACAATACAGAATCTCTAACATGTAGTGTATAAAGTGAAGTTTTGACATACTACATTCTTGTACATTCATATTTGTGCTGTTTTAAAATGCTTAATAGAAATCATATTTTAATATAATTACCTTTTTTACATTTTTAATTAATTTAATGGTTAAATAATCACCAGAATTCACCATATTTAGAAACAAAGTCTTTTGTGTTGACCTATGACCTATTTGTTTGTATTTTTGTTTTGTGCTGACCCATGAGCTCACAACACCATCCATAATGGATCACACACATTTTCAGTTGACTGGTTTAATGATAAAAGAGTAGTGTGGGAAAATGTATATACCAGATGGTTACACTTCCCATAGTCATTAACCTTTAATTGGTATGGCTTTAATCCATCATAGCACATTTCCTCATCAGAACTTGGCAATTGTAATAAAATCCCTGCTGATCTCTTTCCAGCCAGATATTGCTGATCTTGATCGATTTGACTTTGACATATTGTAATCTATCAGTACTAAAGTCTAAGTCAGAGTTTGCCCTTTTTTTAGGTTGACTGCGTGCAAAGTCTGCTGCAGTGTGCTGGTATTTTGGTCTGTGTTGGACGTGAGCCTTTCCACCCACTTCTGTTGGACAGCTTCAGAAAAAACTCAAATGACAAACTTCCAAAGTTGAACCTTAAGTCACGCTCTAGTGTCTGCAGTGATGAAAAGGGAGCCAAGAAAAATGGTAGGTCATGAGTATCTGGAAACACACTGTAGAACTGTATCCATTTCACATTTTTACAGATAATTACAGGCATTTCCACATATTTAGTGGTATGAAAATGTGTTATTCATGTAACTTTTTTTAATTCATTAAATTTAACAATACATTTCTTCAGTTTTATATTTATTGGCATTTTCATGGGCACAAACTAATGCAGGGTCAATTGTAAGCTACAGTATTTTACATAGTAACACATAGCTGAGCAGTCTGTGCTTTTGATCTTTTCACATACGTCAAAATGTGATACAGATTTGTAGTCTTCATATTTTATCAATTTTTTTCCAAAAAAAGAATGATGTAGTGAGAATTGTCAAATGTCACTGGTTGTTATTACATATTTATAACACTAATATCCTACTCTAAACCTAAAAAAAGTATATATATAACTATATATCATTGGATAGCTCCATGAATGTGGTTTTATATTTCAAAGTTATTTGTTAAAAGTAACAGTTATTTTAAGTGTTAATGTCACTGTGATTTTAAATGTCACTGACCCCATAGAAATGCATGTTAATTTTATATATTCATAACATTAATGTCCTATTCTTAACATGAAAAATCTTGACAATATATCATTGAAAAGAATGTAATTTCAAAACTTTTTGCATTTATAATGATGCAGTGACAGTAATGTATAAGTTTGTGACAATAGTACGCAACAAACCAATGACACCTAGTTGACGTTGTTGGTAAATTTACTGTCACAATTTTTTTTTTGAAATTTGTATCAAAACTAGTTGAGACTTGTGGCTTCATTATTTTATCTTTTTTGGTGTGAAACATTTTCATTTGCATCAATTTCGTATATAAAACAGTCCCTCCAGAAAAAAAACGCGATTATGTGATCGCATTATTTAACCGATAATCAGCCAAAGTCTGCATATTTATGTGGGGGCCGCATTTTTTAAATATGCCGCACTTTTGCAGCATAAATTGCAGATTTCCGTGTGCAAAATATGCAGGGCTTGCATGATTTTATAATCCCTGCATTTTCGCAGCAAAAATCAATATATCTTAGCAGAAAGTTGAAAAATGTTGCATTTACTTCACACAAGCGCAGCCATGTCCCCTGTTGCCATGGGAACGTTATGAAGTGATGTGATTATGTGACGTGAACTTCGTTGAAAAGCTGCAAAAGCTGCAAACTGTTTTTGCAAGTTCCCACAGTTTTTGCAAGTTCACACAATTTTTGCAAGTTCCCACAATTTCATCGCATAAAATTGCATAAATATCCTGCATATTCCATTGCATTTTTAAGAAAACGTGTCGCAAGATCATAGATTTTGCCCGCACCAATCACTAAAAAACTTTATAGCATTATTTTTGTTTGATTAATAACAACTACTTTAATAATATAAACAACTTTAAAGTGTCTACTTTAAATAGAGACCAAGATTTGCCAAGAGTTATACTGATTTGAAGATAACATCACTTTTTACCCCCCTCCCACTTAAGTTTAATTTTGTCTAAAAACTGTTATGCAGGGTTCACACCAGACGCGGTAGAGGTGACAAGCGTGACTGATTTAAATGTGAAGTCAATGCAAAGACATGATTAGGCATCATGCGGCGTGGTAGGCGCGGCAAGGTAGGCGCGGCGTGAATAGCGCGGAACGCGAGGCACAGATGGCCATTCCGCGCGAATTGAGCTTTGCAGCTGGAAACACGCGAGTTGAAAAATCTGAACTTCGGCGCATTTCCGCGGCGCAAGAAGTACCTTGCTGAAGTAGTGACGTGATTACAGGAAGTGGGTGAAGTCTCAGCGGAGTCGCAGATGCCCCTCCCATAACGCAAATTTCCGTGTGAATGTCTCGAATGACTAGAATTTCACGCGCAAATGAAGCGAGTAAACCCAAATGTTCAAGCATCCAACTACGCGCAAATAGCACGTTTTTGCCGCCTCTACCTACCGCGCTGGTGTGAATGCAAATTGAAACTACATTTTGACTGACTTGGTAAAATAATTTTTCAAAAGTATTTAATAGATATTTTGATTAAAATAAAATATTGATTTGCAACAATAAACTGAATATTACTTTAAGAAATAATTAATGATGATTTTAGTTGAATACAAACTAGATCAACATGTCAAAGGTGGAATGGGCCAAAATGACTATATTTCTATATTTCTTACTAATAGTTCTTATAACAATATTTTTGGTGAAAATTTGTTCCTCAAAGTCATATTTGTTCAAGGTGTCATTTATATTACAATTAGTTGTATTATTGTTGTAAATGTATTTGACTTTTACTAATTTACGTTATATTTTATTAATTCTAGTCAACTTTGGACTTGAAACAAAGCGAAGCGTCATTCATCCGAGATGTGATTCAAGCAACAGAACGGCAAGGCTGGTGATGTCATCTGAAAAGTTATTTCCAAATGGACTCAACTCATTGCCACCAGGGCACACAGGCTCTTGTCCTCGTGTAAGAGAAACTATGATGGATGATGACATTGAAAAGCGAGTTTTAGTTAACAAAGATGGAAGCCTGTCGATGGAGATGAAAGTGCGTTTCCGACTGTTACACGACGAGACATTGCAATGGTCAACAGAGATCAAGAAGTCAACAAACACTTTGAATGAGTCTCATATATTGCATGACGATGCATGTTGCCTATCTCACTGTAGTGGAGAAAGCTGCTCAGAAGTAGACTCTCTCTCTGCTGGTGAGGTAGAAGAAACATACAATACAAAACATGACCGACGACATTATGAAGAGCCTCATTGCCAGCACTGCTGTGCTCAATGCCAAGAGTATGACATTTGGAAAAATCCGATCGTTCCTGATCAAACAGCCGTAAGACACATCAGATCCTCAAGCTCAAGTGCATCTTCACGCAGGATAGTACGCAAAAAGGCATCGACCGACAGCTTGCACACAATGTCCAGTGAGGAATACACAGAGCACGTAGTTGAAAAGGCAACCTGCATTGAACAGACGTTTGAGCAGCAAGGTGACACCACAGTTAAACACTGTACCATCAACTGTTGCTGCAGACAAAGTCAAGTATGCTCAACATCCACCAAAACAAAGAGCACAGGTTCCACAGAAGAAAAGATTGAATTGTCTGAGAAGAATCAGGCATCTGAAAATAAAAAGAATAAACCTGATAACTCTCAAGACTCACAAAAAGAGCAATTAAGTGTACAGATTACTCAACCCATAGCAGAAGATGAAAGGCCTTTGTCCGCTGTGAGCTCTTCCTCACAGATTTTAGCATCATTAAAGGAAGATCAAGATGAAGAAGATTTAGACCTCCTTCCAAGCATCTCAAGGGCATCCCATGATGGTGGCCAAAAAGAGGATGAGGACAGCAAAGATCCTGAATCAAACTCATGCTGTAGATCTTCTGTATCTATGACAAATTTGTCACCAAGACCACCAAGCAAAGATTCATCATTGGGACTGTCCAAAACGTGCAGAAAGTTTACCCCTACTAAAATAGATGTGGATGAAAATGATCAAAATGTCAGGACTGCAAGTGAAAATTCTTTTCTGTCCAAAACTCTATCTGGACCAAAAAAGTGTAAATGTTCAGATTCAAAATATGCAGAAAATAGCACATTTATGGCAAATGATCAACCAGAAGAAAGCAGTGAACCCAAAACTGATGTGCATAATGCAGAAATAGAAGACAGCACGATATCAGCCAAATATAAAACTTCTACACAATCCCCATCCAAGTCATCAACCTGCTCTCAAAATGATACTGCTACTGAGACTTTGAATGATGAACAGAAGGACATAATAGAGGAGCGATCATCAAGTGCTATATCCATTAAATCAAGTACATCCGGAAAATCAAGCAAATCCAATGTTGCAGCAGCACTTGAACAGGAATGTACAGCTGTACATGATGCGAGGGCACCTAGTGCCACGTCAATAAAGTCTCAGAAATCTGAGAACTCAAAATCTGAAAATGTACCAGATAACCAGGAGACTGAAGTTAGAACATTAAGTGCCATGTCTGTTAAATCAAATACATCTGTAAAATCTAAAAGATCCAAAATATTGGAAAATGAGTGTGACGAGCTTGCCAAATTACAGAACGATGTTGAGGATAGGACAGTGAGTGCTAAGTCAAGTAAATCGAACATTTCTGCAAAATCTAGTCAATCTAAAGAACCACAGTTTGAAGAAACTGAAGAGGAGCAAATACAAGAGAGAGCTTTAAATGTTAAATCTGCAATGTCTGAAATCGAAGAACTGATTAATTCTGAGTTCAAAGATCAAATCAAGGAGAGGGCTTCCAGTGCCATTTCATTCAAATCAAATACTTCTGATAGATCCATTGAGCTAAGTGAGCTTGAAAACAATGATCAAGACAGAGCCTCTAGCAGAGTTTCTTATATGTCAGAAAAATCTAAGTCTGATATTTCAGACTTAGTATGGGAACAAGAAGGAGAGTTGCAAGAGCGAACTGCAAGTCCAAAGTCAGCCACATCGGTGCAGTCATTCAAATCAACACTTTCAGATGATCAATCAGCAATGACTGTGCAACCACATGATGGAGAGGCAAAAGAAAGAGCACAGACTGTCATGTCTACTAAATCTAATGCTTCTGTGAAAGTAGATGCACCTGAAGCTAAAGCAGCTTCCGAGGTTGATAATATATTGCCAGGGGAGAGATCCCCAAGCTCCTTGTCATCAAAATCAAATATTTCTGTAACATCCAAAGTTTCGGAGGGAGACCAAGAACAGATCAAAGCAAAGGATAAAGGGTTAATTCAGGAAAGGGCATTAAGTGCTTTATCAGCAAAGTCTACTACATCTTCAATATCAAGAAAATCTGAGACTACACCAATAGCCATTGAAAGATTGGGAGAAGGAATTATGCCACAATCTCCTAGTGCTATGTCAAGCAAATCAAACGCTTCTTTAAAGTCAAATAAGTCCAAAGAATCATCTGCAGCCCCTGAGGAACACGCTGGCAGGGAAGAAACATGCAAAAGAGCCTCCAGTGCTATGTCTACTAAATCTGAAGTTTCCACAGATGTAGAGGAACAAGAACAAAGAGCATCAAGTGCAATTTCAGCTAAGTCAAATGTTTATGCAACATCTGATGGATCCAAAATGTCAGAGGTTGCCGAACATGAGCATACTAAATTACAAAACCAAGATGATGACAAATTGTCTGTAGCATCACACAGCTCTGAAACATTAGATACATCAAATGAATGTGACACGGTAGAGATAGAGGATAGAACACCAAGTGCACTATCAACAAAATCAAAAACCTCTGTAAAATCTGAGAAATCCAAAGCATCAGCTCCCAATGCTGTTAATATTGTGGCTGAAGAACACAGAGCTGATTTAAGACCTTCAAGTGCAATGTCCTCTAAATCTAACGTATCTGCAAAATCAGTTAAATCAGTGGTCTCAGAAATGGTTGTAGAAGAACCAGAAAAAGAGGACCAAAAAGAAATTCGAGCTCAAAGTGCATTGTCAGCAATATCTAATCAGTCTGGAATCTCATTTGTAGTAACTAATGAAGATGATGATGCAGAAGATGGAGCTCTTAGTGCCACGTCATGCAAATCCAATGCATCTAAAAGAAGAAAAAAATCGAACAATACAAAATTAGAAACAGAGAAACGAGCTCAGAGTGCACTCTCTGCAAAATCCAGTGTTTCTGCAAAGTCAAAAAAGTCAAACGCTTCTGCAACAGATGTTGAAGCTGATGACAAGGAGAAAGGGAACAGAGCACTAAGTCCTATGTCAGGAACATCTCACATTTCTATAAAATCCAGTGTCTCTGCAAAGTCCAAAGCATCAAAAATTTCAGAAGTGTCTCAACGAGAGCCTGATGATACAAAATGTGAAGAAAAAGCACCAAGTGTCATTTCCATTAAATCCAGTGTTTCATCGAGATCAAATAAGTCAGGGCATTCAGAACTTGTGCATGATGACCCTGATGAAGATGAGTTACATAAAGATAGACCATCAAGTGCAATTTCATCTATCTCTAATATTTCTACAAAATCAATATCAGTAATATCTGAAACCACAGTTGATGGAGAGATTAAAGAAAGAGCTCTAAGTGCAATGTCTGCAAAATCGAGTTTCTCTGTGAGAACCAGTACATCAAAAGTTTCTGAAAAGATGATAGATGAACCAAATGAACAAAATGTGGAGAGGGCATCAAGTTCTAGATCATTAAGATCTAATGTCTCTGGAAGATCTAAAAAATCGAATGTTCCTGAAGCTAGTCTAGGGGATGCTGTCAATAAAAATGAAGACAAGGAGGAAAGAGCAGTAAGTGTTTTGTCCTCTAGATCTAATGTCTCTGGGAGATCATTTAAGTCAAAAGATTCAGGCATAATCACTGGTGTACCTGATGTCACAGGGTGTAATGTAGAGGAACAAGTACAAAGTATAGAATCAGTTACATCTGCAAAATCAAAGTGGTCAAGCATTTCAGGTATCACTCCTGATGAAACTGACATCTTTACAGGTAATGAAGATGTTTGCCCTGTTAAGTCAAGCAATGTGCGCATCACATCAAATCCTTCCACAAAGTCAAAAAACTCTCTTTTCTCAGAAGCAGAAGAGGGTGATGATCGATCAACAAGTGCTTTATCAAGTGCATCTAAATTGTCTAAAGCAGATGTGGAAAAAAAATCTAATAGATCACAGAGCCAGTTGTCAGTTAGGTCAAACATATCTGCAAGGTCCAAGAAGTCAAAAGTTTCTGAGAGTGACGACCATAGAAAAACACCTACAAATAACCTGTATAAGGAACTTAACAGAGAAAAAAGTCCAGTGTCAGGTAACTCAAAAGTATCTCAATCAGCAAACTCAAATAAACCTGTAGCAACAGACAGGTCAAGTTCAATGGTGTCATCTGAAAGAGGCTTTGACCCTGAAGAGCTACCTGTGAGTCCTCGATCTACAAAGTCAGCAAAGTCTAAAAGAAGTTCAGGTTGTAACAGTTTTAAGAGAGTTTTAACACCAACAAGCACCTCAGTATCTATTGGGATTGTAGATGAATGTGAGGCTGATGATGTCGAGAAAATGGATGAAGGTGTTGTTGCAGCAAACTCTAGAACATCTTCTTCATCAAAGACAGAAATATGTTCTACATCAGACAAAGAATATCCAGTACAAATGAAAAATGACAGAGCAACACAAACACAGGAGGAAAGACTTGAAAAATTCACATTGGTGAAATCAAATATCTCTGATAAATCCGAAGTAACAAGCAATGTATCTTCCACAACAAAGAATCTGAAGACCTCATCCGGTAGTTACCTATCAGCCAAACATTCTGTGAGGCAAAGCTCTCCAACGCAAGAAATTCTGTCATCTAGTAAAGCATCAAATGTGTCTATACAATCATATAGAGCAATGTCAGCTGAAAGCCCTGCAATAACAGGTCAAGGAGCAGCAGAAAGTACAGATGTTAGCCATACATCTCAGAGTACCTGTTCAAAACGCAGCTCTACGCAAAATTTTGGAAAAAAGTCAACAGGACAAGAAGCACATATTTCACCTGTTTCAAGTGCCTTAGCTGTCTCAAACTCTAAAAAGTCTAGAAAAAATGACAGAAATACTGCAGATATTATTAACAGACCAAAGAGTAAATCTTCTCATTTGCAAGTAAATTATCACAAGACAAATGTGGAATCCACAGCAAGCATCGGGGATAGGCATTCCAGAAGAAGCAATAAATCATGCAAATCTACACAGACAAATGAAGAGGATATGGTTAGATGTCGTTCAGCAACTTTGTCAGTTTCATCAGGGTACAGACTTAGTCCCAGCCCACCAAAATCACCCAAAAAATCCAAAAAACCTGCTATGCTACTTGTAGGCTCAAACGACATTCCTGGCAAAAGAGAAGAAAGTACTGACTATCTGAATACAGCAGTAGATGGCCTACTTGACACAGGAAACATTCCAAATGTCAGTGACAACAAGAATAAAAAAAGTTGCAAATGTAGAAAACGGGTAGGAAGCAGTTCTTCATGTCATAAAAATAATGACATATCTGATTTGAGTCCTTCTTGCTTGCCAAATGCCTCTCCAACTGAAGTGGTGAATGAATGGCTAAGAAAAATTCCATCAGACACTGCCTTGTGTGATCTGGGGGATGAATTTCATGAAAACTTTGATGCAGTAGAGCCACTTTGCACATCACATGTGCCTTCAGGAGATGAAAATGATCATGAAAGTTTGGAGAAATATGATTTGACCAAGCTTGATAAACAAAATGATGTGGGGGGTTCTTATTTGGTAGGTGAAAAAGAAGCTATTGACAAAAAATCTCAAGAGAATAATTCAGTTCATAAAGATGAGTGCCAGTGTATTGAGCCTCAAGCAGGGAATGAAACAAAAGTTTTGGATTCCTCAGTCCTGGTGATGAAAGTCTTGCTAAATCCCAAAATTGACAGATGCAACAGCTTACCAGAAGTGTCTCCTGCATACGGACATAAACTCAGCACATCAGCACAAGGTCTTCTAGATTGTCTGGCAAAACTCCAATTGTTAGACTTTGGCCCTGGGGATGAAAATAGTAAAAATGCAAAATACCAAGAGCTTGTGAGCATGCTCAAGTCCCTTTGGCTTTGTGACCCAGAAGAGAGTGAAATCATTTTTGGGACAAGAAAAACTGTAAATCACCAGCCTCTGGATGAGGAATTCAAAGCTAGGTCATCTTCTGGTGTAGATGTTAACAGTGGCTCAACAAGTTCTGGGAAAAGCTGTGTTTTGGATGGGGCCCAAGCGCATGCCAACACAGAATGTGAAGTCCTTGATACGCTCACAAGGGTTCAGGAAGTTGATGAAATGGTAGAAGAAGAACTTTCAGAAAGACAAAAATCAAAATGTGATTCAGCCACTCCAGATATAGCAAGTCGGGTTCAATGGACCCCTGAAATTGGGGCAATGGGTACAGTTGAAGAGAAGCTAAAAGAGGATGTTGCAGGCTCTGATGAGACGATCAGGAATAATGATAGTCCAAGGGAACTCATGGAAACACCGCTCTCATCTAACAAGAGCTCTGGAAAAAATCCCCAAAATAAAGAGACTGAAACTGATCATCAAGAGGATACAAGTTCAGGCAGCCCTCCAGCACCACAAAGACCACAATTATCAAAAAGGGTTTCTCAAGACCCTGATCCTATTTGGGTGCTACATTTGCTAAATAAATTAGAAAAGCAGTTTATGACACATTATATCAAAGCAATGGATGAGTTCAAAGTCCGCTGGAATCTGGATGACAGTGAGCAGCTTGATATCATGATATGTGAGTTACAAGATGAGGTTCGCAGGCGTATACAATCCAGCATAGATAAGGAGATAAAAAAAATTCAAGGCAGAGCAGGAAGACCAAGACCACCAAAAGAGGCGATGTCACGTGAATCAACCGTTCAAACGGAGCAAAGGCGGAGGCGTCTGAAAGTGATGCGCAACCAATCAATTGATCCGCAACCTGCAAATAGTGAAGGTGATTACAGAGCGACAGGAACAGATTTTAGTGATCAACGCAGTGATGATGAATATTGCCCCTGTGACACATGTTTAAAAAGAAAAATGGCATCAAAGCCTGTTTTACCAGAGGAAATGTTGAATACTGCACCTGTGATGATAGACTTTGATTTAAGAAGAATTCTCCAGAGTAAGAAATCTGCTCCACATAATGAAAAGACGGATAAGATTGCCATTGAATGCAATGTCAGTAAAATAGAGTATCCAGAAGAAAATGTTGCTCTTGAGGTTGTCAAGGAAGAGGATGAGACAGGAGAAGCAGATAGGGAAAATCTTGACACTAAAATCTTACACAAAGAACAAAACTATTTACATGCTTCCACTGCCCGAGGAATTAAGAAAGAAGTTGATACGGGAGAAAGCGAAATTAGTGATGGTGAGAAGGAAGAGGATGCCTCCAGTACTTCTGAAGAGTATGCTTCAGAGAAAGAATCAAATACATCTAAACATTTAAAGAGAGATATGCATGAAGAAGTTGAAGTAATGTCCTGCACAGAAGTGGTTGAAGAAATTGCTAATATATCTGATAACATGATGGCTGAAAATCATAATAAAGCTGAAAAAGAGGAAAAGGATGATGATGAGGCTGATTCTGATGTAATAGCAGCCAATGATAGTTTACCTGGTTCAAAGATGAATGATGAATCTGATAAAGGAATGGAAAATGAAAAGAAGAAGAAAGCTAAGAAGAAGGCAAGTGAAGAGCACACTGAGGAAGATGGACATACTGTTGATGAATCAGAAGAGGAGGGTAAAACATCTGATGATGAAATTTCTGAAAAAGGACATAAAGCGAAAGTAGAATCTGTTGAAGATGATGAGAAAATAAGTGAAAAATCAATAGATGTTGCAGAAGAAGAAACAAAAAAAGAGAGTGAAACAACTGATGAAACTGAAGATGCTAAGATGGCTAGTAATGACACAGAAGAGTGTGAAAATGAAATTGAAGATGAGCAAACTGCTGAAGCTGAGATCACAAAAAAGAGTGAGACAGCTGAAAGTAAAACTTCGGATGAGGGTGAGACAACTGATGGTGAAACTGCGGATGAGGATGAGACAGCTGAAGATGAAACTGCAGATGAGGGTGAGACAGCTGAAGATAAAACTGCAGACGAGGGTGAGACAGCTGAAAATGAAACTTCGGATGAGGGTGAGACAGCTGAAGATGAAACTGCAGACGAGGGTGAGACAGCTGAAGATAAAACTGTAGATGAGGGTGAGACAGCTGAAAATGAAACTTCGGATTGGGGTGAGACAGCTGAAGATGAAACTGCAGATAAGGGCAAGACAGCTGAAGGTAAAATTGCAAATGAGGGTGAGAGAACTGAAGATAATACTACAGATGGGAGTGAGACAGCTGAAGATAAAACTGTAGATGAAACAGTGGAAGATGAAACTGCAGATAAAGGTAAGACAGCTGAGGACAAAACTCCAGAGGTCAGCGAGACAGCTAAAACAAGTGAAGAGCAGACTTCTGATGATGACTCTATCGAAGAGGGTGAGACAGTTGATGAAGACACATCAGAAGATGGGCAGAATCCTCAAGGTAATGCAAGAGAGAATGAGACAGCTGAAGATAAGACTGTAGAAGATAGTGAGACATCTGATAATGCAATAGCAGATGAAGAGCAGACTGCTGAAGCTGAAATTGTTGGGGATGATGAAACGGCTAATAATAAACGAACGGAAAAGTGTGATATAGCTGAAAATGAAACTTCAGAAGATGAACAAATTGCTAAAGTGGGAACTGCTGGAGAGGATGAGGTAACTGAAGATGAACCTGCAGAAAGTAGACAAACTGCTGAAGATGAAAGTGCAGAAGAGGGACAAACTTCTGAAGATGAAACTGCAGAAGATAGTGAGACAGCTAATGATGACACTCAAGAAGACTGTGATACATCTGTAAAAGCATCTGCAAAGGAGGAAAATACTGAAGGAGAGAGTGATACGGCTGATGATGAAACAGCAGGAGCTGAACCAAATGCTGAAGATGAAACTGTAAGAGAGAGTGAGATAACTGATGATGAAAAGGCAACAGATGGGCAGCCTACTGAGACAGACTCTGACAAACAAAGTAATAGATCTGATGATGAAACAGGAGAAAATGAGCAGAATGTTGAAACTGATACAGAAGAGAATGAGACTTCTGATAATGAAACAACAGATGAAGTTGACGCTGCTGTTAAAGATGGACAAACTAAAGCTGAAACAGCAGAAGAGAGTGAGGAGACAGCAGCAGAGAAAGATGCTGAGAGTGAAACTATAGATCAACACACAAATAGCATTCACAATAAAGATGAATTGGTTGAAGATACAGCTGATGAACAAAGAACAGATGAAGATACCGATCAAGATATGGCTACAGATGAAGCAGAAACAGCAGTTGAGGAGAGCACTGAAGCAGAAGTTTCAGAAGAAAAAGCTGTTGTTGAAGATGCCACCATTAAGGAAGACCTTGAAGGATATGCTAAAGAGTTGACAGATCAAAGGAAAACTCCTGACAGTAGGACAGATGGAGAAGAGACGACTGAGAGTCTTGAGCAGGTTTCCAATCCTGAGGACACGGACTGTGATGATGTTATTGAACTAAAAGCAAATAGGGAAGAGGTTGATGAGGAAACTAAATTTAAAAACGAGGGTGATGTTGACATAGACAGCATTGATGAGAAAGGTAAAGAAAGTGACAAAGAAGATGATGTTGAAGAGGTAGCTGGAGACAATGGCTGTCATTTCGCAGACATTGGTGAATCAGCTGAAGGGGGGGATGAGGCTGAAGATGATACTGAGCCAGATGAATGTGACGGTAAGATTCAGACTATACAGTCCATGCTACAGCCAAAGCAAAACAAAGACAAACCAGATAAAGCAACAGTCACTCCATTTGATGCTGTGGTAAATCACAACTCAATGTATGATGCTGATGTAGAAGAAGACTCAGAAACAGAGGTACACAACCAGAACCAAGATTTAAGTTTGGAGTCTAAGAGCAAGCCACAGAAGACGACTCCACGTAAAACCTTTAAGACCCTTATTCACACCCTGGCTTTCCTTAAACGCACACCCAATGAACGGCCAAAGGTGAGAGAAGAGGATGAAGGAGATGATAAAGATGAAGAGACTCCAGAGGCGAGTGATAACACAGAAGACAGTCCATGTATGGAGAAAGAAAAATGTGAAGATGGAAAGGAGAAGGGAAAACTCTCAGATATTACAGAGGACACAGCAGAAGAAGTGGACCAGTATGACACAGATGACACAGCCAAAGAAAGTGAATGTTCTGCGGAAAGTGAATGGGAATCATCTGAAAATGCCTTGGAAAAACAATTCACAAAGTCATCCATGGAATCGCAGCCAGGTTCCTTCGACGAAGTTCTCGATGGTCAGCTAAAAAAGTCAGAAGGGTTAAAAACTTGTAAAAGTGAAAGCTGAATTCGTCAACATCTTTTGAGGAAAGAAACAAAGACACTCCTCTATAAGCATTTATAATGGTTCAAGGTTCCATATAGGGATGCTATAACCAGGTATGGTACATTACAAATCCAGTAAACCTAAGGTGATGCTCATTAAAGAGATTTGTTCAAATGTAGCCTATAGATTCACATACATATTTTATTTACCAAAAATCAACTTGCACTTGCACTTTACTGATAATATATGTACATTACTGTAAAATGCACAGTATTAACAGTCAGGTAATGTAAAAGGGAATTTTTGAAACTTGAATACACTATACACTTTTTCTAGTATTAAAGCAAAATCAAGCTTCTAGCAAGTTTTATGTTAAAACGTTTTAAATGTATAGTGCAGTCAGCAGCCAGGTATGCAAGGGACTGCCCATAATACATCACAGTTAAATATTCTGTATGTGTATTAAATTGTGTATTAATAAAGTAAATATACTGAATTCTCCCTTTATAAAAGCAATCACATATTTTAGCAACATATGGCAACAGGGGGACTGACATTTCACATGTCACAAATGTTCATGCATGACAATGAATTTGTCTTTTGAAAGGAACTGAATACTTGATTGCAGCTAAATTTATTTATTAATAATATAATTTACTTGTGGGTACTTGTGAGAGATCATACCTTTTCAAAAGGTATTGAAAAAGAATACTCCACGCTAAAACATAACACAAATCTAATCTGACTTAGAATACCTGTACATGCAGTACAGTAATGACAGTTAATAAAGAAAGTACAAAGCAGATGAGGTGCGCATATTGAGACATGCCTTAGAGGCTCTTTACACTTGGCTTTAAAGGAATAGTCTACTCATTTTCAATATTAAAATATGTTATTACCTTAACTAAGAATTGTTAATACATCCCTCTATCATCTGTGTGCGTGCACGTAAGCGCTGGAGCGCGCTGCGACGCTTCGATAGCATTTAGCTTAGCCCCATTCATTCAATGCTACCATTTAGAGATAAAGTTAGAAGTGACCAAACACATCAGCGTTTTTCCTATTTGGGACGAGTAGTTATACGAGCAAGTTTGGTGGTACAAAATGAAGCGTACCGCTTTTCTGGGCGGATTTGGAGGGGTAACTGTATTTTATGGCGTAATAGCACTTTTGGGAGTACTTCGACTCGCCTGAAAAGTCCGCTCCCCTTCTCACTCTCATACTGGGAGAGGGAGGGTGTTACTGCGCCGAGTCGAAGTACTCCCAAAAGTGCTATTACGCCATAAAATATAGTTCCTCTTTTAAATCCGCTTAGAAAAGCGCTACGTTTTATTTTGTACCACCAAACTTGCTCGTATAACTACTCGTCTTAAATAGGAAAAACTCATTGCTGGGGCTGTTGTACCTATATTGTACTTTGCTGGCCAAATGGTTAGTTGTTCACTTAAAAATAATAAATTCTATGTTACTTGAATGTACCAAGGTACAATGTATTATTCCTGAAATAAAAAAAATATATATTTGCACTAAAATGTCTAAAAGCTGACATTTTTTTTGGTGTTTTGGGATGTAATATAAAATGTGGGACTGGATTTAAAAGGCCTTACATTTTTTTTAAATATGACTTATTTGTCAAAATACATCACTAAAGTAAAAACAAAAGGTTCCTACTGTATCTAAGAACAACAGAATACATTCTGTTGAGAACAACTTCCAGAATACATTGTTACCTAGATAGAGCCTTTGTTAATTCAGTGCCAAAAAAAGACACCCTGCTTTGATATCCTTAGGAGACACCTGGAAGCTGAGCATGGATCTCACGTCTGCAGTAATCTCTGACATGTTATCTATCTGCATGCAGAGTTTAGAAAGCACATTTGTAGTCTGTAAATGTCAATTAGGGCTCAACATAGAGGACTGCCCAGTGGCCCGGGGCAAGCGTGAGAGAGGTTCGGGCCAGTAAAAAGTATTGTCACTTGCCCGATCGGGCCAGTGCTTCACCCTCAGTCACTAAAATATATTTTCATCAATGTATATTATTTAACATCTTGGAAGCAGACATTTACTTGTGTAAAACACGACGAAATAAACGATGCAATATTTTGCACAAATTGCGGTCCGTTTACAGGTAAAGCAGAAAAGTTGGGAGCCTTTTTTCGTTGTAACATGTCTGTTGTATATGTACAACTTTTGAATTATTTTTTTTTAAATATGTGACACTGATATACAGACTGGGCCAGTATAAAAAATTATTTGCGTTGAGCCCTGTCAATCATTCCGTTACTGCTGTAGACAGTAGTAGTGTTATATGTAGTACACATGGAACAAAACCGTTTTCTGCAAAATATTTCCCTTTAAAAATGTCCTGTAGCATTTCGGCACAGATATGTATATATATATTTGGTACCAATATGTACCTTTAAGGTACTAATATGCACTCTTCAGGCACATAGGTATACTTTTTGTAAGGGTACAGTCCCAGTGACAACTAGGGACTGTTTTGTCTGACAGTCTTGGGCCACCATGCCACCAGTAGATTTGTTGTTTTAAATTGTAATTTGTTACATTTAAATTATGACCATATATACACTGTAAAAAATTAGCTGTAATTATGCAGCTGGTTGCCAGTAACTTAGACGATAAAGACGGAAAATTTGTAATGTTCATTTAACTTTGAACAGACTGTTGCTAGTAAATAACATAAATGTAAAATCTACAGTAAGTTACTGGCAGCTAGTTGCCAGTAATACCCAGTAATACTGTAATTTCTACAGAAATTTTTTACAGTGTAATTATTTATCATACACTAAAAATGCTGTTTTTTTTCAACCCAGTGTTGGGTCAAAAAAGAAAAAGCGTTGGGTTAAATGAAACCAGAAAATGTTTATATTTGACCCAACAATGAGTTAAAACAACCCATCATAGGTTAAAATACAACCCAACAGGCTGGGCTCGTACCTTTTTGACCCAAGGTGGAAATTATCCAGCATTTTTTAGACTGCAGTATTAGTATACAACCAAAAACACAGAAAATTTGTATGCATCAAGTGTCAAGAACTTAGTGTGATCTCCCCTAGTGTCTCTTATAGTGAAATAAAACCCTAATTTCTAATCTAATTTCAGTCTTCTAATTTCAGTTCAAGATGTGTTTTGTGCCAAGAGAGGTCACACTAAATATTGACTTTTGCCTGAAGCAATTTTGTCCTGAAATTCGTGTACATATTTTGTGTATTAGTTCGCATATAAATGAAGGGACTGAGAAAGTAAATGGATGCTCGTTAAAACGCTAAAATAAAGCTGGTGATGGCCTTTTGTACAGTACTGCAGATCAACTGGTTTAAATCCTTTTAGATCTAGAATATAGTGTACATGTCTACATATAGAATCCTTACAGAAGGATGACGCTTAATTGAATTATAGGGTCATTGTTATTTAAGACTCAAAGTGTGAAGCATTAGCCAAGACAGTAATGATGTCTTTTTATAGAGAAGTCAACACATCTGACCTGACATTTGCTACTTCATATACTATACGACACGTGTATCACTTAAGTCAAGTTTCTCTTTCCAAACAAAATTTCTTGCAGTAAACACTTGCCAATATATCAGATGCTGTCCACTGACATTACATAACCCCTGGTGTTTGGGTCAGTGTGTCTTTCAGAAGTTTTGAATGAGAGAAATTATTTCAAGGGACCTGACTTTGTCTCTGAACCTTCAATACATCATACTACGACATTCATGACACAATAAAAAATGTCCCCAGAAAATATTGAAGGTGAAAATCAGCAAACTATTAATAACCTGACCCACCTCATCCATCAACCACCTAGTTAAGAGTCAATTCCCAGCCACTGAGACATCTGAAACAAGCTGCATTTTGTTTTAGCTCCTCAACTTAACAGGCTGGCAGGTTCACTAAACAGGGCAGAGCCCGAAGATCCCATTTCAAAACAACTCCAATTACTCAGTAAGACCAACAAGTTAATACCCCTTCAAATCGGATTAGCTGTTGTATTAAGTCGAAAATAATGGAGCAGACTTTGCAGACTAAATGTTATGTATATTCAGGGACTTTTAATTACCGTCTGCTTCTGACGGGGTAAGTGTGTGATTATTTGAAACTGTCCTAAGAGACTTCATTCCCTGGCTTTGCGGTGCTGGAGTCACAGGTATACAGCCCCACTGGACAAGTCTGATGGATGGTTCTCTCTCGTCGAGTTTCCATCCTCTGCTTCCGGAGGGAATGTGACATAAATAATTGGTGTCACTCCCATCGACCGAGTGCCACACTCGAAGGCGGGGCTGAAGCGGCTGACAAAACACAGCTGTCCAATCTCAGTACTCACAATATCCTAGAGTGCCTTCCATCTCCACGGAGAGAGATAAACTATGAGACCGCTTATACATTTCAGCATCATGTGGTTTAACACAAAGATGGAAGAAAATACACACTGATTATTTATGCACGCCAGTACACATGGAACACAGTAGTAGTTTGGAATTATTTATGGCTTTTATTTGACAAATTTGTAATAAAATATTTATCTTATTATCTAACTTATTTTTTATAGGTCAAAACATTCATTTGTGTTATTTCACTCCATTTCGCAAAAAAGGTAAAAATGGCCCCAAACCGTCACTGGGGTACCCTTTAAAAAGGTCCTAATACAAGAGTTTTCAAACTGTGCACAGTGGGATAGGGTGGGTCTCGCAAAGTTGCAGCAGTGAATGACACAAAAGTCTAGTCCAACTAATGAAAAGCAACGAAAATGATTTGGATATGATATGCAATACGATATTTTGATATTGCAATTAAATGTACATTTCATCAATAAAATAAGGGAAAAATTCACTTATTAAAGAGATACAAATTTTGTTTCCTTATGTTTCCATTAAAAATGTTATTTTACGTTCAATTTTAATAATACAGTTTACAATAGGTTAAGGTTTTGGGTTAGATTTAAGTATTGTAAAAGTGCCATAATTTAAATACTTTGTATTAAATTGTCAAATAATGCTTTGAATCTTTTTATTACCGACAAATTCCTAGATAAATTATTCTTTTACAAAAAGCATTATATTTTTATTTTTAAAATAACATTTATTTATTTTTACATTTTATAGGCATTTATTTTATAAAAAAAGTATACATTTTATATTCACACTTATCACAGAAGACAATGCCGGGTAAATTTTGGACAAAACGTTGACAAAATATTGGGTTAACTTTTGTTAACTCCAGGGGCGTCATGCACCAATTTTTTTAAGGGGGCACAGTGTGCACAGCTCACAGAAATTTGTGCATATACACAGACATCAAACAAAATATTAGAGCTTTCATTCTTTTCCATGGCACTTGTATTTCTAACAATCTGAACACCCCTGCTTTCATGCAAAAACCTCCAAAATAAAAGTGTTGACTTACTTTCATATCAAATACTATTCAATCGGAATAATGACATATTGGTATCATATTTACATCTGAAACAGCATGTTTTATTTATTTAACTTTTAATAAATGACTTTATGTAATTTATACTTTATGTTTATTGTGCCATTAATGCATTTTGCACAACAACTGCATTATTAATGTAATGTTAAATCCATAAAGTATATAAGTGACAATGACAAGCTGTAGCCACCACGTGATTGACTTTAATGTTCAATAATGATTTTAAAAAATGTGTAGATAAAATTATTAGAGGAACGCATTATTGCATCAAATTTTACCTCATATGTAAGCATGTGTGTGAACTCTGGCGAACTTTGGCGTTGTACCAAGATTAATCTAGAAATCTACTAATATAACGTCCAGACGATCACATTTTAAACCATACATTTTCTACACAGAGGAGGTTAACTGCACATTACCGTACTGGGGTTTGGAAACGTTGTGAGCGTTTCTTACATGTTTTAATTCCTCAGATAGCAAAATGCAGCAGCAACAGCAAAGCTCGTGAGCGTGCTCAGACGCTGATGACATTGTAGCAAGGATTTTGCTACAATGTCATACAACTGGCAAGACAAATCAGCTTAGGCCAAAAACATTCATCATTAGGTATGGAGTTACTTTAAGATGATGAAGTCACCATTTCACGATTCAGGGCACATTTAGCAGTTTCCAGTTTGTAATTATTCAACCCACATAACTAAATGAAAAACTTCACACATTCACTGTTGTTGTTATTTAGAGGGTTTGGTGCTTGAACTTGAGATGGTGTTCATGACTGCCCAAATATGGCTGTGAATGTGGATAAATAAGAAGTATGGAGGAAGCACCTGCTCACTGAAAAGGGGGGCTATTTCCACCGTCAACACTGGGAGATATAGGCATCTATTCCGGAGGATAATGCAAGGGGTTTTCCCCGTTTTTCCCTGTTTACTTTTTGGTGTTATGCCTGTAGCCATCTGCATAGAGTTGCTTATTGCAACCTCGCACTCCCATACTTCCAGATGTTCCAGGAAAAACAAGTGTGCCAGTCTGTCGGTCAGTCATTTTAAGCTGTGTGCCAGAACTTCCTGCCTCAGTCTCTACACAGGTGCATGTCAATTACAAGTGTAACAAAGCACACTCTCCTTTTTAAGTTTTACTCGCATTCACATCAAGTTAAAAAAAATCAAATAACCTTAACAAGTGTCACTTTTACTGTAAGCCCTTTCTTAAAAGGATTACTGGTAAATTTAAGAAATCTTTTTTTTTATTCCTCAGGGCAAAAGAACTGAAACAAATATTGGGGGAATTATAACAAATGTTTTTTAACTTATTATTTTATTATTTTATAGAACTATTATCTTATTATTGGATATAACTTCATATTTGCAACAACAATTAAATATTTATTCTATCAATGCAAAAATGTCCAATAACTATACAAATATTTCTGCATTATTCAGCATTTTAGAAAAAAGAAGCTATAGAAAAAAGCACAAAATTTTAACTTCAATAAACTTAAATTCAATGCAACCTTAAAAATGTACTGTAATTGGTGAATGGAGACTCGCATTTTTCTCAATGAAAAAAAGTATCATGATTTTGCACTACCTAATAAACCTAATAGAGAGTTGGTCTATTATCTAACAATGCGACTAGTGCTTTTTCCTGTTTATAACAGATATACATTAATAATTCCTGGGAACGCAAATGGCGCCTTTTTTCTTGGGAACGAGCCCATCATTGATCATTGTATCAATCCTTGCATGTCTTTTCATTTTAGGATATGAATGTAGTGCCAAGGACATGTCTTTACAGACCACCAGCTCCTGACTAAAAGTGATTCCACAGAGGAAGTATATCGTGCATAAAGTGGCGCTGGCAGCCATGGCTAAACTACAGGCCCTTGAGAGCATTGTTGAGTTTATTGTTATTGTGACTGATGTGTCCATGGTCTCATTTAATAAAAGCCGAATAAATGAGTGAGTCCCTGTCCGGCTTGATGTGTGAGAGGGACGGAGGAGTTTTCCCACACGGTGAGAGGAAGAGAGAAAATGTTCTCACAGTATGTTGCTTTTCCCCCTTTCATTGAGGAAGCCCCCACATGGCTGTAAATAGGGGCTTCTTTCTCTTTTGTCCTCAGGTGCTGCTTGATTGGCACAGTTAAAATTGGGTGCATGCAAACACTGTGAGAAAGAATAGACTATCTACTATACCTGCCTATACACAGGATTCGACTTGATAGTCAAGATGCACTTGAGTTATATGTGCTAGCCATTTTATTTATGTACAGGTATGGGGAGACATGGGCTAGGGGGTACATCTCAGTAATTATAAGGTCTGAAGTTTTTTATATTCATTTCAGACACCTAGTTTAATCTTCTAGCTGAAAAATCATTTTTCTGTCGTAGTTCTTGGGTATTAAACACATATTTAGCCCATCCATGTATTCATATAAGGCTATATGTATGTTTATTACTATATAATGATTAATTAAAAAGTAAAATAGTGTTCTTAGGGTCAACAGTAGTATTACGTCAGACTGGGGCATGTTGTCACACTTTTTGGGGCAAGTTGGCATGTGTTTTATCCAAGACCAAAGGGGAGGACCAAAACATTCAGGGCTATACATGTATGTATGTATTTTAAAAACATAAAAAAAACATTTGGTTGTTTTATATTATTGGGGGGCACTTCCCCCCGCAATGTCTTTTGTGAATACGGCCCTGGTTTTATCATGCTGTAATTTTATACAATTGATTTAGTCCAGTTTTACTTGGATAAAACAATGCTTTCTTCAATTGTTTTGTCTTTAATAGATGTCTTCCTGTTTAAATGTTACTGGCACGTCCATAATAGACTATTTCATGGCAAAGTCCAACTGTGACAACTTACCCCATAGAGTGTGACATCATAACCCACCATACCCAAAAAAGGTGACAACTTGTCCAGGTCTGCCCTGTACGTATGTGTGTTGGATATTAGTGCCTCAAAGGTGTATATTGGTACCTCAAACGTGCATATTGGTTCCTCAAAGGTGCATATTGGTTCCTCAAAGATGCATATTGGTACCTCAAAGATGCATATTGGTACCTCAAATGTGCATACTGATACCTTAAAGGTGCATATTGGTTCCTCAAAGGTGCTTATTGGTACTTTGAAGGTGCAAATTGGTACCTCAAAGGTGCGTATTGGTACCTCAAAGGTGCATATTGGTACCTCAAATGTGCACACTGGTACCTCAAATGTGTATACTGGTACCTCAAAGGTGCATATTGGTTCCTCAAAGGTGCATACTAGTACCTCAAATGTGCATATTGGTACCTCAAAGGTGCATATTGGTACCTCAAAGGTGCATATTGGTATCCTCAAAGACGCATATTGCTACCTCAAAGACGCATATTGCTACCTCAAAGACGCATATTGCTACCTCAAAGACGCATATTGCTACCTCAAAGGTGCATATTGGTACCTTCAAGATGCATTTTGGTACTTCAAAGGTGCATATTGGTATCCTCAAAGGTGCATATTGGTTCCTCAAAGGTGCGTATTGGTACCTCAAAGACGCATATTGCTACCTCAAAGGTGCATATTGGTACTTCAAAGGTGCATGTTGGTACCTCGAAGGTGCAAATTGGTACCTCAAATGTGCGTATTGGTACCTCAAAGATGCATATTGGTACCCCAAAGGTGCATACAGGTACTGCAAAGGCGCATATCGGTACCTCAAAGGCGCATATCGGTACCTCAAAGGGGCGTACTGGTACCAAAGATGCATATTGGTACCTCAAAGGTGCAAATTGGTACCTCAAAGGTGC
Organism: Misgurnus anguillicaudatus; assembly: GCF_027580225.2. NCBI lineage: Eukaryota > Metazoa > Chordata > Actinopteri > Cypriniformes > Cobitidae > Misgurnus > Misgurnus anguillicaudatus. The sequence goes on from NC_073354.2 coordinate 15,419,628, forward strand.
ATATTGGTACCTCAAAGGTGCATGCCGGTACCTCAAAGGTGCATACCGGTACCCCAAAGGTGCATACCGGCACCTCAAAGGGGGATATTGGTACCTCAAGGGGTGCATATGAGTACCTCGAAGGTGGAAATTGGTACCTCAAAGGTGTGTGTTGGTACCAAGATGCATATTGGTTCCTCAAAGGTGTGTATTGGTACCAAGATGCATATTGGTACCTCAAAGGGGCGTATTGGTACCTCAAAGGGGCGTATTGGTACCAAAGATGCATATCGGTACCTCAAAGATGCATATTGGTATCCTCAAAGGTGCATATTGGTATCCTCAAAGGTGCATATTGGTATTTCAAAGGTGCATAGGGTGGCGCAAGGGACTCAAATTCAAAATATGTACAGGGTGTTATGTCTGTTGTTCATTGTGCCAAAATATGTGTTCAGTGTGTCATGTGAACCATGTGCATCATGTGTCTGGTCAAAATAAGTGCCTGCTGCACACGTGTTGAAAGGTTTTTGGTAAAAGAGACGCTTATGTTCACAAAATACTCGCAAGACACAAACTTGAATACACATAAAATTTAGAAAGTATCTGGCAAACGTGAGCATCTCTTTTATCATAGTTTTGATGAGTTTACTATTATTAAATAATATGGAAAAATATAAATAAATGAATAAGTGTGTCCAAACTTTTGACCGGTACTCTCTCTATATACAAAAAAATGAGAACGTGCAGAAGAAATGTGCAGGGTTAGCATATTATCAAGGTATCACAGAGGTTCCCTTCAGCCACAAACTCCCTCTCTCTTTTTTCCACTGTTATTCAGGTTATACTGGTGGACAGGATGCAGTGTCTGGGGACCTGGGTTGCGGGGACGCAGTATCCGCAATCTCTGGGAAAACCAGAGTGGGATAAAGATAAATGCGTTACCAGGACACCCTCAACAAAGCTCCCATCACACACCTGCACTCTACTGTATGTCAGAGGGGCCCCTTAGACCCCACATCACAAACACAGGTGGTCCACAAAAAAACCCTAAAAGTTCCCGGCCACAGTGACATTGTTACTTTCTGTTTATATGGCATCAAAAAGTGATTCCCATAGGAAAATATAACAGGAAACAACTTTAAAGTGATTTGAAGTTTACTGTACTTCCTTGATATAATTGTTTATATACTTCTCGTATAAATATGATAAATGTCTTCCTGATTATATGGGAAAACAAAGTTTGCAAAGGATAAAACGATTAATCAGCAACCTATTGTTTGATGTTTATGATAGTTTATTTCCTTTGTGACTCATAAAATTCCTCTAATATATTAGCAGGAAACATATAAGGTGGAATGATGTTATCTTCAGGCTCTCATATATGCTATGTTATGCATATTAAAATCATTTCAACCAGATGATATATGGACAGCTTTTCATTTCATTTTACATTGACGAGTCACAAATAAAAAGCATCTATTAAATTATCTTGCTAGAAATGTAATGATTAAAAAAGAGAAAGAAAATAAAACAAGTGTTTTTTTTCAATTTTTTTCTCTTAAATCAAACCCAGTTATCAACAAATATTAAACACAATAAGCTAAAATAAAACCAAGACTGTTTCACTGAGCTTAGAGCAATTTATTTTCACATGCTAACTCAAGATGCCCAGCTGAAGGCCTTGTCTGAAAATTGGGCTTTATTGCCCTCTACTGGACGATTTTTAATTGCTTTATAAACTATTATAAAATTTCACAGACGCACAAAGGTGCTGTGATATTACTCAAATTCGGAGATCTGCGTTTCTTGTTATTTTCCAATAGTAAATGTTTCTTTTTTCTTTATTGCCTTTCACATTATAACTATAAAAAAGACAATAAAATAGCCTACCCATCAGCTTGACCAGGCTGGGGGGGGCATCTTAAATTACTTCCATCTTAAATCAGCTAAAACCAACCAAACAATCAACCAACCAAATTAGATGGTTTTCGCTGGTCATCCAGACTGACCAGATCAACTTGACCTGCTAAAAAGTGGTCAAAACTGTGACAAAACTGTCAAAACAACAGCATAGCAACAGTTTAAAAGACGGAACGGCAGAGACGCTTTCATCAAACGCACGTTTTTTAATGGTCTGACTGGTTACTAAACTGATCTCTTGAACAAATGCCTCATCGAAAATAACAAATGTTTTGGTTTCGTAGGTGTTGTTTATTTTGCTTGTTATATAAATAAACTACGTTTAAAGAACTTTGTTATTATTTATTCTTAGTGGAGTTTACCGGAAGTTACGTGTGGACCACGACGCTGCTTATTTATGTTTGGTCGAGTTGCATTTGCATTTGCAAACACATTGCATAGCTGAAGAACAAAGCTTGGGCCTACCTTTTATTTTAATGACCTTAGAATCAGATAGCATATTACATCCATGCGTCTTCTGAGTGGAAATGACGTGTGGTGGCCTAATTGCTTCATTTAAATTCTCACCTCGTCCATGTTTGCTGTTATAGCCTAAATAAGGATGTTACAGGTAAGATCTTACGTTTACCTGTAATGTAATTAGTAATTTATAATTTTTTTAAAGTAACTTACCACTGTTAAAAAAATAACGATAGTTGACTGACTCATAAAAGTTACTGAATGCGATTAATCTATTTGACCACCAGAGGGCAGTGATGTGTACCATATATGAAAGCCTTAAACAATTAACCACATTTCTAAAATTCGTTAAATAAATAATAATAATAATTATTATTATTATTATATGCATAGTATTTATTTAGGTATTTTTCATAAGTATAGTTTGTAGATTACGATCGTAACAAATAAATAATATTAAATAATAACATTTAGATGCAGTTAATTTACTTTAAATGCATATATTTTAAGTTGATAAACTTTAAAATATGTATTTAGGTATTTTATTCATACTTAAATAAATCTGATAAGATGAATAGACCAAGACGGTACCAGATGTAAGTTAAATATTAAATATTAACATTTAAATGCAGTACTGCAATCTAAAAAAACACTCTTTTGAGAGTATACTTAAATAACCATACAAATATATTCATGTCTGAATTAACACACAAATGATTTATCATTATAATATATTAATACTAACATTTATATAATTATAGTCATATTTATAATCATCATAAATATAATAAATGAAACTTATTTAATATAATGCCAGCACACTTGAAATTAAAACCTAGGACAGTTCATATAACTGATATATTTTAATACAAGTTGACGAAGTAAAAGGGCAAAGATCAGATTAGCTCAATTTCAACTGAAGACAACCACAATGCCCAAAAAGGGAAATATGTCTATATGGGCTAGTCAACAACATCCTGTCACAAAGCTGCTGTTGAGAGCTAAAGTACGCCTTTAATATCCGAGCACTTAATGTTTATCACAGCGTCTCTCCGAGAATAAGTCACTGGTCATCTGTTTCAGGAATATTTTAAGCGTTTTGCTAAGAAAGAAATGTTTACTTCAAAATTATTTCTATAAAGGATGCTTCCACGTATAAAACAGGAACCAATACTTTCATTATGAGTTCAATGAAAACGGAAATATTCTGTTTCCTAAAGCACATCTTATATTTGGAATAGGTATTTCTGTGGCATAGGCTCCCTTGTTGACAAAGAAAAGTAATAAAAGTTGTCATAAATGTGTGTAAATGTACACAAATTTGTCCAGTTCCTAAAAATGAGGATGTTTAAAATGTTTGTAATTTCCAATTAAGTCTGTTATCACATGCTCATCATATGAATGCTGTACTCATAATACATTCGCACAGTTTGTGAATTAAGCACTGGTAGAGGAAAGGGAGGGAGGGGTAGGCTAAATAAACAAAACCATTGCTGTCTATTTATCTCTTTCAACTAATGTGGTCTCTCAGGGCACATGCTGGGCCTTAAGAGCATCTCTGACTGTCGTCAGTGACTGTCTGATCATAAATGCGTATGTGACGGTTTAAGGGTACGACTACCGATCCATTTGAGAAGTTATATCTAAAGTTGGATTATGTCTTAAGTGCACTCAGGGACACACAAGATGGTAGAAGTAAGTACAAACATTTATATGAGATAGATATTTACCTTTAAATGTTCTAGATATGTATAGTATTTTTTATAGTATATTCATGATTCATTATCGAGCATGTATTTAGTTATCTTAATGGAAAGAGTTAATATTAAAATATTAAATATAAAACCACTGCACGGAAAATATTATAAACCTCATTGTGAAACGTTTCACTGTCTTTGCTTTACCACCCAATAACATGTTCAGTTCCTAAAAACCTGTATGTCTTTCTTTGTTTTGCATTAGTTTATTTTAGTGGGGATTTGTTTTCATAGCATAAGGGTAAGTAGTCACTCCTTCTATCCTATAGTTTGTTTAAAGTATTTTTGTGCATTCTGTACTGTGAAATTTTTTTTAATTTGTCAGTGGCAGTGTCATGTGATCTATTTAAACAAATGGAAACATTACTGCTTAAGTTTTTCTTTTAATAAAAGTATACCACACATGTGTGGTAATATCTAGGTCATATGAATAAGCTTGAAATATTTTTTTCTTTTATTTAGCACACATTATGATGCCTCAGATTGTCTTCTGGACTGTTACAGAGAACTGGGACGACTGACACATGTGAATATAGGTGGGATTTTATAGAGCAGATTTTGATCAAAATAAAGCATAAAGATGAATCAACGTTGATTAAGACACAACATTTCATCTCAAAGGATGGGTTGTGCGTGTAGTGATCAGAAACATGGCAAAGACTCAAAACACAAAGGAAAGGAACATTCGGCAAACTCTAACACATCTCATGTAAGTATTGCTGGTTTATATAATAATAATAATAATTTGTAATTATGAAAGCTTGTTTCTTAAGAGAGAGTGTAATGTGTGTTTGAATCTTCACAAAAAAGTTATTTAGTTTACTGTAAAAAAATAGCTGTAATTATGCAGCTGGTTGCCAGTAACTTACTGTAGAAGATAAAGACTGAAAATGTTTCATGTTCATTTAACTTTGAACAAACTGTTGCTGGTAAATAACTTAAATGTAAAATCTACAGTAAGTTACTGGCAGCATTTACACAGTAATACTGTAATTTCTACAGAATTTTTTTACAGTGTTGTATTTGTTGTTTATAAATATATATATAATTTGTTAAATATTTCATTTTATTTTCAGTTCTCAAGAGAACACGGGAGGCACAATAATAATCTAGGTAATACACATAAGCATACAATAAGAAATCGTTTCAGTGTTTGCTAGCTGATAATATAATATTCCTTTTGTACTATAAACATGATTAATTTAATTTTTATTTATTTCACACTGATTTATTTTCAGATGAAGACGTTTTTATCGCTCAGTATGATTTTCAGCCTGCTAGTGAAAGAGATCTTGAATTCAAAAAAGGCGACAGACTCAAGATTATTAAGGCGTGAGTAAACCCTTTTGATACTTCCTCTATATTAGAAAATCAGTCAAAGTACACTGAATTCTTCTGCTCTTTGGAGAAGCTTTCTATTTAGAAACTATTGAAGTAAACAAAGTTCCCATTCTTGTAGCTCAACTGGTAGGGCATGACAAAATCATACCCAGCAGACTGCACATACTGATAAAATATATAGCATACAGTAAATGCATTGTTGCTTTAGTCTGCTAAATGCATTAACAATATAAAAATACATAAACTAACTAGCTAACATGTGCCGTTTTCCTTTCTCAGATCTGGGGAATGGTGGTTGGCAAAGTCTTTGGTAACAGGTTACGAGGGATATGTTCCAAGTACATATGTGGCAAAAGCAGAAACATTAGAAGTGGAGAGGTAGGTTGTTGAAGATTGCTTATCTGAAAAGTAAAGCCAGCCAATGTACTTTTATGTAAACTCTAGAACAAACGGGGCTAAATTGCACTAAAAGCGCTTCACTCGTTATCATAGGGGAACTATTTTAAGTGCCATATACTATAGCACCTCTCTTAAAACTAATGTGTGTTGTTCTTAGCTTAACTCTGTGTTATTTTTGCAACAACACACTTTGTGTTGCTTTAACACATCTTGTGTTGTCCCTTTAATTTATTTGAACTCAAAATCAACACAAAATGACATATGATGTGTTAAACAGGATAACACAAAACATTTTGTTAAAATGAACACATCCTTTCTTAGAGTGTATGTAGCACCTGTGTATTGTGCTATATAGAACCATATGTGGTGCTATAGTGGTGCTATAATATCACCCCTGTATGGTTCTTCATAGGTGCTATATAGCACTTAAAATGGTTCCCCTATGATTACGAGCTTTTAGAGCTATTTAGCACCAATTATTTTAGAGGGTAGCATGAACAAACAGAGGGATACAAACCATAAAAATGTCCAGTGCTGTTATATGAAATATTAGCACTCTAATCCAATGATCAAATGAGTAGGCATGCACACCAAAGCTTTTACGCCCGCGGCCAGCTCATGTTTTCAATTGTTTTCTAATGGAAGCTTGACGTTTTCAAACTTGGCGTTTTTTCCGTTTGAAAGCCGGCGCTCTGTGTTTTTTTCGCGCTTAGCTCTGAGCGCCAAGTGAAGAGATTCAACTTTGGGTGAAAAGCTCCGCTCATCAATGTCAGTTCTCACACGCCCGTCCAATGACAGTGGAGGAGGGGCGGGACAAGTATCACAACAGCCAACCGGCTCACAGCTCATGTATCACAGCTACCAAAGAGCTCAGCTGAAGAATGCTGGCGCTCTGCTGAAAAAAAAGGTGGCATTCGGCATCCTCCAGGCATTTTCATCCGCGTAAAAAAGCTTTGGTGTTTCGCGCCATAATTGACCCATAATTGGGTCAAATTTGGACAAACACAAAGAATCATTAACATCCAAACAACTTTTTTGTTTCAAATGGTTCTTTGAGGTAAAAAAGTTTTTTTTTAAGGAACCAAAAATGATTATTCTATGGCATCATTGTGAAGAACCTTTTAAGCAGCATTATTTTTAAGAGTAAAGGTAGTAAAGAATTAAAAAAATATTTATAATTAACCTATGGAGAATAAAATTCTATACATTCTGTTTCCTTCTAGATGGTTTTTCAAGAGTTTGAGTCGCAAAGACACAGAGCGTCTTTTACTGGCCCCAGGAAACAAGAGTGGTTCATTTCTTGTTCGAGAAAGTGAAACAACCCAAGGTCAGATTTTTCACATGGTCAATGTTTGTAATTACTGCAGGTCAGCAGTTGGTTGTTTAGGGTCAGGGCCCGGTTGCAAAAAATCCTGATAGGGTTTCCCTGAGAGAAGGGATTTCTTTAAAAGCGTTGCATCAAATGTGAAAACTGTAAACTTCAAAGGAGGGTCTAATGGTACTTCATGCATTCTGACTCATTAACACAGTTAAAGAGTTTGATTTATGCTAAACATGGGCAAAGCTTAAAAAAAAACATTTGGCTATGACAGAGTATTTCTGTGCCGAATGCACTTTGTCAGAGTTTGTACAAGTTTCGGAAAGTTTTTATCGACACTGAATCTGTGGCATAAGCAGTGCTACAAATATAGTGGAAGTCCTTATATAGGCACTTCACCAGGAATAGCGCACGCACACACCAAGAGCTGACATGAAATTAACATCACCAAAGAAGTGTTGTTGTTTGTAAGGGAAATGTAAGCTTTTTTAGCTTCCCAAAGAACCCAGCATTAGGAAAACAGTAGATATAGTTTGTTCATCCAAGGTAGAAGCGTAGTTATGCGTGTGTGTTTGTTTAACCCCGGATTTTGTTGAAATGGGGCGGTCCCAGTGATAAAGCAACCGGGTCATGAGTCGCAGGCGGTAAGTAAAACTGTATCAAATGTCTGTGTCTTGTTGGCAATCTTCAAATTCAATAATATGAAAGAATACACGGTTGCCGTTACACAGAGTTATTACAGAAGACGTGTGGACATACGGCACCATATGGAGGAGAGAACTCGCACACAAGCACTAACCTTTCGTTAAGTCATGATAAACTCGATTAGCTGTCTTCTCTGTCAGTAACATCTGTTGATGTTTATGTAAAAAGGCAAGTAGACGGAGAAACGCACATAGAAAACACTGCCAACTTTGAATTCTTTCACTCAGTGTCATGTGTGAGAGGCACTGTCGAGGTGCTGCACACACAGCATGAGAGAGAGATACCGTGAACGAGAGAGGCCAACTCGTAACAATTATTGAAGCCGTTTAAATAGTAAATTAAGAATGTAAAAGGTAATCATGAAAAATCTATTCGTGGCGGCTGTTGATTCTGTGGCGGCACGCCACAATAAATCAATGTATGGGAAACACTGTTGCTCATGACTCGCTCTGCCCGCGGTACGCCTCCAGGAGCTCGACTTTTCCAGAAAGTAGCGCTACAGCTGATGTCTTTTATAAATCTGATAAAGATTTTAAATACTTAAAAATCTAAAGACTTAACATAAGATTAACATACACTCTAAAAACAGATGTGTTAAAAATAACACATTCTGTGTTGGTTCCTAACTAACACATATCTGTGTTATTATTGGGACAACACATTTTGTGTTAATTTTAACACAACTTGTGTTGTCTCTTTGATTTACTTTAACACAAAATAGCACATATGTGTGTTAAATGGCATGACACAAACTATGTGTAAAAAATGTAAAAAAAAATTAGTGTGTAAGATTAGCAGAAACAGCGTGTGTTATGTGACCGTTAAGTACAGTATATACTATTTAAGTATTACGGTAGTCTGTGTCAAAACACAGCAATGGAGATGTAGATATAGTTACGAAATCTCACATTGTAAAGACATCAATGGACACAGCTTAACAGACGGTGAATTTGTGCACATTGAAGACATTGCCAATGGTCACTTTTTTGTTTGGTGGGTACTAATGGCTTTGTAGCAATGCATAACAGAATTTAAGGGAATACTTATTGTTCCTTAAGTAATGCCTTTGGTTTTTCTTGCAACCCGTGTTTTATAGGGTCTTCTTAACTTAAGGGTTTTTATGTAACCGGGCCCAGTACCTTTAGATCAACGTTTTCATATACAGCAATGTTCAAAAATCATACAGAATGTATCACTATGTTGACAAAATATTTGCAAATGTCAGATTTTTCTTATCTCAAATGAATTATCGGTAGCTCCTACCCATTCTCACCAAGATGCGTACAAATGACACGCAGTTTGATTATCTTGCAATAGATACGCCAAATTCCGCTTTTGCATGCATATAATATGGCAGTCCTGTCCATTCACTTATATGGCGAATCGTTTTGTGTCATTTTGTATATTGGTTTCTCATTTGTTTTCCGGTTTTTAAACCATTTTTGCTTGGGTTTAGGGTTAGATTTGGGTTTTGCTTTAGGATGTAATTTAATATATATGGTTTATCCATGTTTTGTCTATTTATAAATCATTGGTCGCTTGAAGTTGGGGTTAGAATCGGGGTTTGGGTTAGGATGTCATTTATGTTACAAAAAGTTGTTCTAACCCAAAACCCAAGCGACAATGGTAAAAAAACAGAAAACAAATGAGAAACCAATAAATATAACGACACGAAACGATTCGCCATATAAGTGAATGGGAAGGACTGGTGTATCATATGCACGCAAAAATGTGTGTAATTTGTACGCTTTTTGGTGAGAATGGGCTCGTATTTAGCCAATCATTGGTTTCCACAAAACTCTGTTGCTTGATCATTTTGAGCAAACTTCCCGTTGAGCTTCTAAATAAGTGGTCTATACCAGATCTTTTAATAGTTTAGATCTCAAAGATCACAGATATAAACAGCTTGCTTATTTAGATGTACGTGAGCTTCTATTCAAGTGCACATTTTCATAATCTTTCTGATATTGTTTCTATTTTTAGAGAGAGAGAGGAAATCATGCAAATGTTTGATGAATTGTTAGATAATAATAATAATGTTGTAATTATAATAGTAGTATAGTAAAGAATGGTATGCAAGCTATTAAATTCATCAAACTGATTTCATATCATTATTCATTTGCTAGTTTTGTTGGATGCTGATATTTATGAGCACAAATGACATTAAGTGCTGTGTTTCTGCAGGTGCTTTCTCTCTGTCCATAAGAGATTACTCTCTAGAGCAAGGTGATGTGGTCAAGCACTATAAGATCCGTGCGCTTGATAATGGCGGTTACTACATCTCTCCCTCGACGACCTTTCCTTCTCTACAGGAATTGGTGACCTATTACTCCAGTAAGTTTTGTAGCAATACCAGTTAAAGGGATAGTTCACCCAAAAATTAAGATTTTGTCATCATTTACTCACTCTTATATTGATCTAAACCTGTATGAGTGTCTATATTCTGCTGAACACAAAGGCAAATATTTTGATAAATGATGGTAGCCACAGCGCTGACGGTACCCACTGACTTCCATAGTAGGATAAACAAATACTGTGGATGTCGAAGTGTACTGCAACTTACCGTCATTTATCAAAATATTTGCTTTGTGTTCAACAGAATTAAAAAAAAACTTGTACAGGTTTAGATCAACATGAAGGTGAGTTAATGATGACAGAATGTTTATTTATGGGTGAACTTCAGTGTATTCCAGCTTCATTAATTTTGCTTTTTAGCAGATAAATTGGCAAGTTGCATAATGGTTGCATAATAGATTTTAATAAGAAATACTATAAACCTTGAATATATTTTACCTTATTGTTACAGCAGAAGAATAAATATCCTAATGTAAAATACAGTACAGTAGGTTAAGTGTCATGGATTCTACTTTGAATCTAGCTGTCGGGTACAGTACTGTAAGTAATTTACAGTATCAGAAGCTCTAAAATATGCTATTTTATTTTCATAGACATTTGCTCAAAAAGGGACGAGCCCAGCAGCTGGGCTGAAATTAACCCAGAAAATGTCTATATTTAACAACCCTGTATCAGAACTTTTGTAGTCATGTACATTTGTGAGTCTTATGCGTGACACTGACACGGTTTTACGCATTTTTGCGTGAACATGTCACATATTTCTGTTTATGTGTCACTATCACGTATTTGTTATTCAACTGTTTTGTCCTATTTTCAAACCATTGACGCTTCGGTTTAGGGTTAGATTTGGTGTTTGTGTTAGGATGTCACTTTAAGTATTGGTTTATACCTTTTTTATATTTTATGATTTTTAAACCATTGTCGCCTGGCATTAGGGTTAGAGTTGGGTTTGGGTAAGGATGTCATTTTATGTAAATCGATCACTAAACCGAAGCGACAATGGTAAGAAAATAGGACAAAACAGTTGAGTAACAAATACATGAAAGTGACACGTAAACAAAAAAGTGAGACATGTTCATCCAAAAAGGCGGAAAACCGTGTCAGTGTCACGCATAAGACTCAAAAATTTACGTGACTATAGGTACGTTATTTCGTGATACTGGGTTGATATTGCGACAATCCAGCATTTTGGTTTAAAACTACCCAGCATGGGTTAAATTACAACCCAGCAGACTGGGCTTGTCAATTTTTGACCCAATGTTTTGTTTAAAATAACCCAGTATTTTTAAAGTGTCCAGCTTTTTATGAAAAACCTTTTAACGGCTTTTATAAAAAGTAGTTGCAGTTATTTTTTATTTTTAGTTGTAAAGCTGCATGTGCAATACAAAGCCAAAACAGAGTAACTGCATTAACAAACATAATGGGGCGGTTTCCCGGACAGGGATTAGACTAGTCCTAGACAAAAAAAAATTAAGAGCTGTCCAAACTGAAAACAACTTGCACTGACATTTCTTAAAACATCAGTACTCAAAATGCACGGCAGTAATGTTTTTAGTAAGACATGTTTGTTAAAAATAGTTATATTTCCTAATTAAACTACGGACTAGTCCTGGTTTAAGATAATCCCTGTCCGGAAACCATCCCAGTATTTACAAATAGCATTTGGAGTAATGGTAGTATGCTTGCACAAGTCTATATAAAGAAATGTGTGCTTGTGAAACTCTGAGATTTAGAAGTGTTCACTGAGGTGCAGGAGACAGACAATACACCTGTTTATTTTTATTTACATTTATTACAAATTTCAATTTTTTTATTTATTCTAAATAACTAATTTATCTTTAAATGAAATTGTCTAAATTTATAACTGTGTTTGTCACAAAAATAACATACTTTTCCTCTGCTACACTGCTTATGTACTCATTGCAGTATCCAGTTGTTAATAGAAAAATATTTTGTATTTAAAACAGCTCAGCTACTGTCATGCTACTGAAAAATGTTCGTAGTGTCCTAACTTTTATTTATTTAAACGCTGCTGCGTACTCAATAATACATTTAAAGGAGGTGAGTTTTGGCAAACATTTTACTTTACCATGAGCATTCATTCAGTCTCCCCCACAGGACGCTCTGTGTGGTTGTAACTGTATACGCATGAGAGAAACTTGCGTTAACCACCAAATTAACAGGTCAACTTTGGTCTGATCTTGTGCTCTGCATCCTGACTTCACTTTGGTTAGCTTGTCTTTTTATAGAAGTGTTTGAGTATCACAGAAGCCACACCTTGTTTCCATATTCTGGTTTTGGTGCCTCTTGATTCTCAGCAAGCTGCAAAATCAATAATTAGTTTTTCTTCGTTCAAAACATAGATTTGAGAAAGCTAAAAGCTAGTTAATTTGCGATGCTTGTGAGTTTTTGACTCTTTGCGTTCTCACACTTTGCCCAAATTGTTTATACTGTAGGAACATCAGATGGTTTGTGCCAGAAATTAGGAAATCCTTGTAAGACTGCTGCCCCTCAGACACCCTGGGCCCAAGATGAGTGGGAGATTCCCAGGGAGACGCTGAAGTTGGTGAAGAAACTTGGTGCTGGCCAGTTTGGAGAAGTGTGGATGGGTAAGAATCTGACAAAACCCTAAGCTTTTTTGGTGAAAACATCCACTTGAAAATCTTCTTCTTGGCATGACAAACTTAAAGGTCCTGTTCTTTCTGTGTTTTTGAAGCTTTGATTGTGTTTACAATGTGCAATATAATGTGTTCATGGTTGACGTGTAAAAAACACATTATTTTTCACACAATTAACTTATCTGTATAGTGTTGTTTTCACTGTCCTCAAAACGGGCTGATGTCTTCCTTGTTTTATGAAGTCCCTCCTTCAGAAATACATAATCGAGTTCTGATTGTGTAGTTTGTTTAGTGAGTTGTGATTCGATAGCAGCTTAGCTTGCCGTTAGCTTAGCTGGCGACTGACATATTCCTGTGGGCGGAGTTTAGTAAAAAAAAAACTGTTCTACTGACATCATACGCACAACCGGCGCAACGTCATAGAATGTCTCTGAACAGGTTCACGCCCACTTTTGGGGGAAATCGCACTAGACGTTCCATTGACTTCCATTCAAAACAGCGGAACAAAGTAACCTTCGTACACAGCCGGCAGGTGTAAATAACTTATGAAATCACTCAGATTAAACATGTTGAGTAATTATCTGTCCACCCTGCCTGCCATTGAGCGCGAAAGATAAATTAACATATTTAATTTGGTCAATATAAAAACATGTTTCTTTCATTCTCCCAGCATCAAACCTGTGCAACAACGATCCCTATTGGCCAGAGGTGTCTTACCCGGATATTAAACACGTACCTCATCGAGTCAACAGGGACGCACGTGAATGATTTTACTTCGGATTTGAAAGTTACTTCGTATTTATTTATTATGTCTTTATATTTAGAGTAATGAGTGCACTTTTCCATCAAGCCATACAACTAACTGGCTTAGCGATATTTCCAGCAATCACTGGATGGCGTTGTTACACAAATTTGACGCTGTGAGAATGAAAGGGACATGTTTTTATATTGACCAAATTAAATGTGTTAATGTATCTTTCGCGCTCTATGGCAGGCAGGATGGACAGATAAATACTCGACATGTTTAATCTGAGTGATTTCATAAGTTATTTACGCCTGCCGGCTGTGTAAAAACGTTGCTTTGTTTCGCTATTTTGAATGGAAGCCAATGGAGGCGCTGCTTTTTTATCCCCCGAAAAGGGGCGGTGACGAAATTTACAGTCAAGTTCCCGGATGTGCCGGTAGTCCGTATTAAAGCAGGAAGTAGAGGGCTGTAGTCCAAACCAGCTTTTCACTGTAGGCTTTGAAAGGTGAATTCTGTTAAAGAAAATATATCGCCTGGCAGTGAACTTTGAGCTTTATCATTTTACAGGTGTTATTTATCGTCGCTGTCCGATGAAAACCACGTATGTCCATTTTGCCGATTTTGAGATTTTTCGAGAGATTGAATGTCCAGGTTCATTTCCGTATACAGTATGCTTCACATATCTAAATGGCCAATGAAAAGTTGTAAAATCATGTCATCTGATTTTCACGGCTATTTAATAAACTGAGCGTATTCATCTGTTAATATGAAACGTGACTTGGCCATCCTAATTAATGCTCGGAAGAACGCGTATCGACCACAGTTACTGTAAAATATGCACGTATGTCCATTTAAACCCAATTTTGGTCAAATGTGGATTATATCATTACACTGGCAAGAATATGGTTACATGTAAAGATGCCGTACCAAGTATGACAACGCTACATTCAACTGTCATGAGTGGTTTGCTGGATTTGTGAAGTGAGGACGCAAGTGCAGAGTTAGACTGAATAAATAACATTTAATAATTTAACAGGAAACAAAACACTGGAATCAAAACAAGGCAGGTAAGCAGAACAAAGGAACAGGGTACAAACATAGTAGCAACGACAATGATCCGGCAATGAGTGTGACACAAACACTGGTATAAATACACAAAGACTAATGACACACAGGTGGAATGAATGATGTGATAATTAACAAGTGTCCAGGTGATGACAATATAGAACAGACACAAAACATGACACGGATCACTGTGACATCAACTGCTTTTGAAATCCGGTGTTTTTTTTAACTTCCTGAAAAATAACCGTTTAGGACATACGTGAGTTTCATCGGGCAGCGAAGTTATGCTATTATAGCAACATTACACACTAACAAGGGTTTAAAAAATGGGATCAGAAAGAACGTGACCTTTAAATCACTAAAGATGCAACTAGAAACATTACGAATAATGAAAGTCAGAATTGTTAAAATGAAGAAACTGAACCACACATTAGAGGGACACGTGATGCATCTGTCTGCCACATATGGGTTGTATTGAGGTCCAAGTACTCACAAAGAACCCAAGTTTGAATATGATCACTGGTTTCCCAATCTCATTTTAGTTTTTCACTGTCTTTCTGAATAAAGGCAAAAGGCTCAAAAATGAATCCTACTTTAACTGAGTAAAAACTCTGACATACGCGTCATGATTTATCCAATTTGTCATCCGTGCAGTTAGAGAATATCTGATGAATGCTCTTTAATAATTCTTCTCTTTATTTTTTAATACTGGCCTTAGATGTTCAAAGGCAGGTACCCATGTGTCATGTGGCTTTATGTTATTGCCATATCGTAGCCGCAAAGATGTCAAATTTACTACAGCTCGGCTTTGACCGTATGACAATGATATAGTTAAACAATAACCCCTGACCCCATTTCTGCTAAATTGACAGATGAAGCTATATAGACCAAAGGGTGGTAAACAAAAACCTTTGTGTATATTTTGTTATTTTCAGTTATTCAGTTTGCCTTGTGGAATGTATGAACATATTATAAATGAAAATAAGTGAATTTCTTAATTATAATTAGTTATTAATATATTATAATAATAAAAATATTATTAAATGAATAAAACAATTCTAAAAGTAGTAACTGTTATTTCTTTTGATTTGTTTTGACATAATTATTGGTACTTTGAATCATATTTCATCATGAATGAAGAATTTTCTCACAAATCTTCTGTAACAATCAGGCTTAAAATGCCACATATTTGTGGTGAAACTGGTTTGTGAGTTTCTGCTTTTTAAGTAAATCTTATTTCATTTTTATGTACTGTATGTTCCTATTGCTCTTGCTTGTAGGGTACTATAAAAACAGACAAAAAGTAGCCATTAAGACTATGAAGGAGGGCAGTATGGAGCCAGAGGCTTTTCTACAGGAGGCTAACCTCATGAAGCAGCTACAACATGACCGACTGGTCAAACTGCACGCTGTGGTCACCAAAGAGCCCATCTTAATCGTCACAGAATACATGAGCAATGGTTAGTATCACCATAACCATCTCTATTTTGTTTTCTTATTATCATATTATTTATACTTTGTTTCTTTTTTCTTTTTCAAGGATGCTTGTTGGACTTCCTCAAAACAGATGATGGCCGCAAATTAAAACTTCCCAAGCTGATTGATATGTCTGCTCAAGTATGAATATTTTTTTTAAATTTAATATGATGGTAACACTTTACAATTAGGTCGTATTAGTTAACATTAGTAAACAAACAATGAACAACATAGTTTTCAGCATTTATTAATTCTTGTTAATGTTAATTAATGTCAGTACAGTTATTCATGTTAACTTATTGTGCATTAACTAATGTTAACAGTTGCAATATTCGATTTTTATAAAATAAATGGATATTAGTAAATGCTGAAATAAACATGAACTAAGATTAATTAATGCTGTAGAAGTGTTAGTTGGTTCGTTCATGTTAGATAATGCATTAACTAATTGTTAACAAATACAACCTTATTTTAAAGTGTTACTATATGATGTCAATATAGCTAGTAAAAATAAAAACAGATTTTAAGACAATGCATATTTTAAACTACAGACAGGGTTTGCTAAAAAAGGGGAGCATTTTCAGGCAATGCAATGCATGACAAACTGCTTATTAATTTGGTTAATACAGGGTTGATTCAAGGTTATTTCAGGCACAGCAATTACATTTCAGCAAACTATTTTAGGACCCGTTTTCACACAAGAGAATCCCTGCCCACATAGAGGAAACAGTTTTGGTACATATAAAGGAAACAGCTTTTAGTTTTCTTAGTTCATGGCCTGAACGTTTTTAGAAATAAACTCTTTTAACAACCACCCCAAAATTAGATCTTTATCTTCCGGGCAGGAACTGACGTCAAATTTTCCATCAGCCAGAAGCCCCAACCATGCGAGACTGCGTGCTTGTTAGATTTTAGAAAAGCAACTTCCTGTCAGAGACCACTTTGTTGGCGCACGCTGTTTTTTAAATTTTGCATTACAAGATGTGGCTGTAGGACGAGACAGCGAGACAATTTAACCAAGCTCAGACACAAATCTTTGTGAATATTTGATTTAAAAAAAAAATGTATTACAGAATGCCAGTCCGTGCATTTAAAATTTGAGATATATACATTTGTGAAATCCAGAAAGCCTTATAATCTGATGTTGAGATCAAAGTTTCTCATTGATTTTAATCTTTGACATGGCGTTCCTCACACAACAAAGTTAAGAGTGTTAAATGTACACAGCTGGTGTATATACAGGTATCACCAGGTCTGGAAATATAAAAACAAGCAGTGTACATTTAACACTGGTGATTTTGCTGTGCAGTCAATATTAAAGATATCAAGGTTAATCTTTTACAAATCTTCTTTACATTATGCAGGACGATTTTATGTAAAAATACAGTTAAATGACTTTATTATATTTAAAAAACAACTTAAAGGAATATTCCAATTTCTTAAAAGTAAATCCAGATAATTTACTCACCACCATGTCATCCAGGGTGTTGGTGTCTTTCTTTGTTCAGTCGAGGAGAAGTTGTGTTTTTTTGCGGAAAGCATTGCAGGATTTTTCTCATTTTGGTGGACTTTGGTGGACACCAACAATTAACACTTAACTCAACACGTAACAGTTTTTTTCAACGGAGTTTCAAAGGACTATAAACAATCCCAAACGAGGCATAAGGGTCTTATCTAGCAAAACGATTGTCATTTTTGACAAGAAAAATAACAAAAATACACTTTTAAAGCACAACTTCTCGTCTAGATCCGGTCCAGCGCGACCTAACGTAAATGCGTAATGACGTAGGGAGGTCACGTGTACATATATAAAACGCACATTTGTGGATCATTGTAAACAATAAACTTACACAAAGACATTAATTAGTATCAGTTGACATACAACAACGTAGGAACGGTCCTCTTTCAACACATTTGTAAACACTTGGGCGGAGTTTCGCGTTCGTCCTCTGTGACCTCTTGACGTCATGACGTATTGCGTGGGGTCACGCTGATGCATCACGACCGGATCTAGACGAGAAGTTGTGCTTTAAAAGTGTACATTTGTTATTTTTCTGGTCAAAAATGACAATCGTTTTGCTAGATAAGACCCTTATGCCTCATTTGGGATTGTTTATAGTCCTTTAAAACTCAGTTGAAAAAACTGTTACGTGTTGAGTTAAGTGTTAATTGTTGGTGTCTATTAAAGTCCATTAAAATGAGAAAAATCCTGCAATGTTTTCCTCAAAAAACATAATTTCTTCTCGACTGAACAAAGGAAGACATCAACATTTTGGATGACATGGTGGTGAGTAAATTATATGGATTTTTCTTTTAAGAAAATGGAATATTCCTTTAATATAATATTGATATACAATCATCAGTCAGAACAATGTTTTAAATTTCAAAGGTTTTTGAATTGTTAAAAGATTCAAGTACTTTAGTAAGAAACTGTACTTGGTCTTACTTATAAAATATTGGTTGTATTATTAGCAGTTTTTTAGTTTTTGTTTGTTTGATCAAAACTAAAAAAAAATAGATTACTTTGAAATTAGCAGTATTATTTCATACCATTTAACTTTCACTATATTGCAGATTGCAGAGGGCATGGCTTACATAGAGAAAAAGAACTACATTCACAGAGACCTGCGCGCCGCTAATATTTTGGTGTCTGAGACTCTACATTGCAAAATAGCAGATTTTGGCCTTGCCAGGATAATAGAGACCGAATACACTGCACAAGAAGGTATGTACAGTGATTTACTTCAATGACACATTGCTTATTCCATTAAATCAGATTAATGGGCTTCTGCCTGTCCTGACATTTGGTTTATAATACAAAGTACGTAACATTTCTGACCTTTTAGCGTGTGTATGAGTTTTCAAAATGTCAGACAGAAGCTAAACTCTATGCACTGACGTATCTGACTGATTTGAGGTGTAATTCAGTTTTTTACACTTTAGGGCAAAATTAGCTTTTAATGTGGGTTTATCATCAGCTGTTTAGCTGATACTATCAACACTCGCAAACTTTTTCCACAAGCTAATTTGCAAATTACGTTCTTATGCAAATCAACCTTAACTCACGTGAGTTTGTAACTGTTTTCCAATGCGGTTTATTTTGTATAAATTTGTACCATATGAATATTGTACTATAAAAAAACGCTGGGTTATTTTCAACCCGCCGTTGCTTCGAAAAGGATCAAACCCAGGTTGTTGGGTTGTAATTTAACCCTATGCTGGGTGGTTTTAACCCATTGTTGGGTCAAATCTAAACATTTTCTGGGTTAATTTGTGCCTTTTTGTGCCAATGCTGGGTTGAAAGTAACCCAGCGTTTCTTTTTTGAGAGGCTAAAAGAAGCAATAATAAACCCTCACGAGCCACCACTAAATCCAACCTCACGCAAAAGCAGATGATACAAAACATACAAATGATATCAAGCAAATTGATACAAATAAGCCACCTTGTGGAATAGTTTCGAATTGCAATGAGATTGTGTTTGGCTTACTGCATATCACTGTTTCACTTTACCAACCATGGAAAGTCTCACTCTCTTTTATGTCCTATAACCATCTTTTTTAAACCATCAGGTGCAAAATTCCCTATTAAGTGGACAGCCCCCGAGGCCATCAATTTTGGTACTTTTACTATCAAATCAGATGTTTGGTCATTTGGAATTCTTCTAACAGAGATTATCACATATGGAAGAGTCCCATATCCAGGTAATAAATGTTACTTTTGGACTTCAGCAACCATTCAGCAGGTCATATGTTTTTTTTAAAGGATTATTCAATTTTCTTAAAAAAATACAGATAATTTACTCACCACCATGTTATCCAAAATGTTCATGTCTTTCTTTGTTCAGTCGAGAAGAAATAATTTTTTTTTTAAGAAAACATTCCAGGCTTTTTCTCATTTTAATGGCTTTTAATGGACCCCAACCAACATGATCTCACGAATTTCCATGGGTCACAGAATTTTTTGCTCATTTTTCCGTGGCATTCTCACGGATCTCCGCATTTTTCCGTGGCCCACAAACGGTCTTTTCCGTGGCATTCTCACGGATTGGTTACTCAACTGTTTTGTCTTATTTTCTTACCATTGTCGCTTCGGATTAGGGTTAGATTTACATAAAATGACATCCTTACCCAAACCCAACTCTAACCCCAATGCCAGGCGACAATTGTTTAAAGTTTAGAAAATATTAGGGCTGGGAAAAGATTAATCGTGATTAATCGCATACAAAATAAAAGTGATTTTTGGCATAATATATGATTGTGTGCTGTGTGTAATTATTGTGTACATATAAATACACACACATTCATGTATGTATTTAAGAAACATTTACATGTGTATATATATTTATTTATATTTTTATATATTCTATGTTATATATAATTTAAAAAAATTTATATATAAATTAAAAAAACATTCTGACATACATGAATATATGTATGTGTGTGTGGTTAAATATACACAATAATTACATTTAACATACACACACATATATTATGCAAAAAAATAACTTTTATTTTGTATGCGATTAATCGCGATTAATCGTTTCCCAGCCCTAGAAAATATAAAAGAATACATCAGACAAAATAGTATAAACCAATACTTAAAGTGACAAACTAACACAAACATCAAATCTAACCCTAAACCAAAGCAACAATGGTTTAAAAATAGGAAAAAAAGCAGTTGAGTAACCAATCCGGAAAAATTAGCAAACAAATCAGACCCCAACACTTACCAGTTTTAATGCAGTTTAAAATGACAGTTTCAAAGGACTCTAAATGATCCCCAACGAGGCATAAGGGTCTTATCTACGTTTGTCATTTTTGGCAAGAAAAATAAAAAATAAGCACTTTTAAACCAACTTCTTGTCAACTTCTCGTGTGACTAATCCTTTAAGGTTTATACACACTTAAAAATTAAGCAGATGCTGAATGATCCCATTTTTTGGTTCTTATAAACCCTTTCAAAGTTTGTAAACATTGAATGACTATCGGGTGCGCGCGCAGCATGGGGTCAAACTGTTCATACCATCCAGGCTTTATAATGTAATATAACAGGGCTGAAAAATTATGACTTACCTCAAATGAAGTGAACACAACAAACACAAGCCTCTTTGATATTTGCATTGTTCCAGTCTGCACGTTAATTGCTTGCAGCTGCAGATGTTGTATTTTTTTGTTTTTGAGATTCTGCATGAATCGCGAAAACTTAACGAAAGACCTGGTGCGATTTTCACAACCCACGACGTAAGTAGGCATTTTTGACAATACCGAATAATACGCAACTCAATCTGCTGTAATGGCTTTTTTTTTTTTTTTTTTATTTGGTTTATTTGCACAGATACAAAAATATATACAATAAAAACAAAATACAATCCATATATTGTGCAGGGGTCTATAGAATCATTAAAGTTGCAATAAAATTAAAATTAAAAAACTTTTTTTTGGGGGGGGGATATTGTGTTTTTTTAACAAATGACTTATCTGTGAGCTTTATTATTTTAAAAAAATGAGTGCGCCATAATCTTAAATCAAAAATGCAAATCTCCTCCCCTTCTCGAAAAGATGTCTCTTTACTTCCGGTCATATGGGTATGGCAAGTGGGCTGGGGCGGAGAAAAGATTGCAGCGATTAGCAATTAGCAACATGACCCAACTTCCAACGATCCAATCAATTCTCGATGGAGGAATTCCAGCCCTACCTTTTGTCATTTCCGAATCCGTTTCACTCGGATTATAAGCCAATCGCTATTTTCGTTTAATGGTGACTTTAAGAGTGTATATGCTTACTATTAGTGATATCCATATGTATAATAAAGGCTAGATGTGTCACGGCGGAGTCTCTAACGTCATCACCTTGCAACCATCTTACCAAAGGCAGCTCGCTCACTCGTAGCATTGTGTTTTAATGATGCATGTACTTTTAAATGACCATAACTTACTCAATTTTCGACTGATTTTCAAATGGTTTGGTTTCTTACAAACGTTATTAACGTGGCTATAGATCTGGATGCTTTAACATGAATTAAATTAATGAGTTTCATGAATTTATTTTTTTATTTTTTTGTATAAGTAGGCAGTGTCATAGGTACATCATTGACGTTTTTAACAAACCAAACCGTTTGAAAATCGGTAGAAAATGAAGCAAGTTATAGTAATTTAAAAGTACATGCATCATTAAAACACAATGCTACGAGTGAGCGAGCGCCTTGTGGTAAGATGGCCGCCAAATGCGGACGTTTAACTCAATTGGCCATCAGCGCAGGCGAGACATCTAGCCTTTATTATACATATCTATGGTGATATCTATAAACCTACCAAAAATGCATTATGCCATTCTGTTTAATACCAATGGATGATTTGTAATCTGACTGAATCTACAGAATGTGCTAACCGTACTGTAATAAACAACACTGACCTCTTGGGATAGATGGGAAGATCTTCCAAAACTTTGACCCTTTTAACAGCCTGCCTGTGTTCTTCACTCTAATGTTAATTTAGGCATGACGAATCCGGAGGTGATTCGTAACCTTGACAGGGACTACAGGATGCCTTGTCCAGATGGCTGCCCAGAGGAGCTCTATGACATCATGTTGAAGTGCTGGAGCGAAAGACCAGAGAACAGACCCACCTTCGAATCTCTGCAGGATTTACTCAATGACTTCTTCATTGCCACAGAGGGCCAGTATGAGATGCACCCGTAGCACTCTCACTGAAGGAACTTTACTGTAAATGACTGAAGGAGTACCTGTACTGTATGCAGAATTAATATGGAGTGGAATGATGGACTAACCCCCATATCAAATGCTGAATAATGTACTACTAAAGCAAGCACACAATGCCGTACTGTATATTAGTAAATATGTATATTTAAACTTTTTGTAATGGTTCTCATGGATTTATTTTTTTTAAAGATGCTGTGCAATTTTGGTAAAACATTCTTCCTATAGTTTTATTTGCATGGACATCCACGGGGGTAGGTTGATTTCCCCGCCAAGGGTCAACCAGTGGTGAGAGTCTGTTGGCTGTTTACCGACCAATCCAGAATCCTGCTGGAAGCCATTCATTATTTTTCAGTTTAGTTTGGTGGTGCGCAGCTTGCACACTTCACTTTGACAAAACCGCACAGTTCTGTTTGTAGCAGCCAGTAAACAAGCTCTTATAATATGCTCTGAAGTTTCAGTAAAGCATTTCGCTGACACATTACTATAACACATTGTGTAGTTCCTTTTAGAGCTTAACTGAAGCGTAGGTGTTTGAAATAAACAGGGCATGTTCACATTCAAATTTGATTATACCACAGACTTCACGTTCAGATTTTCATGCGTTTTTGTGATGGTTGGAGGAAACGGTAATATTAACATAGCCATTAGTCAGACTTCCTCCTGAGATTATATACTGATGGCGAATGTTATTTTTATCAGATAGATTCAAAATGAACTGATAACAGAGTAGTGACATATAGTAACATTACATGGTATAACATCATTTGCATGTGTAATTAACCCTTTAAATCTCTGCAGTTTTAACTTTTATACCATGGGCCTGTTGAATGCAGTATTCTGATTGGCTGAGAAATGTTCCATGGGTGTTGATTATTTTTCTGTAAACTGCACACTAAACAGGTCAAATGTCTTTAAAATAGGCACCAGAGCAATGTTTGTGGTAACTGTGGTATAAGCTGAATAATTGACTCTGGTCCTTTAAATTATTCGAAAAAAATGCACACTCCGCTTTGCGTCGTGCCGCATTACCACCTTGGGTGTGCATTATTTTCTTATAATTCAATGGCCCGTCGTCAATTTTTCCTTCAAACACTTATAAAAGCTATACACATTTGTTCGCAATCACTTAAACATTGATATAGCATATCTTTTAGTTAAAATGCTGTGGTGGAAATTTCTCCTATTTCATTATGCAAAGGTCTGGTTTTGCTTGTTAAAATGAACAGCGCATAGCAAACTCACAGCCCCTCTGCGCTCTATACTCACCCCTGGGGTTTTTACATGTTTGGAGATAATTAAATGAGAATGCAACCAACACCCAAGAGCTGCTCCGGTGGTTTCCGGCCTGCCAATCTGCTGTGGAAACAGGAAGCATTGAGTCAGCATTCCTCTCACGATAAACTCTCTATGGCTTGGAATTTCAAACATGCTGAAATTTTCCCCTGCATTCATGGAAAATCAAAGATGTTCGGTATGGAAAAGCCTTCCAGGAATGTTGAAGTGTTTTGAGTACTGGCAGAACTGGCATCACTCAAGGTCATAGGTTTGATAGGAATGTTCGCATTATACTTTAATTCCCTTTGGATACGAGTATCTGCCAAATGCGTAAATGTAAATAAGTCATGGTGATGCTCGGAAGATGTTTTATGGATGATGCAATGCAAGACATTGCATATACTCTTTGTGTAGAAATGAATAAGAGTTTCATTGTGTTCCAGTGGCGGCCGGTGACTTCTTTTTTTCGAGGGCGCTCGATGCGAAGTTCGTCCCAACATGTATGTAGCCCGTCATGTGTGTGGTTCCTTTTTTCAAAATATGTGTTCTGCGCGTCGAGAGATCCTGTGTGCATCACGTGTCTTGTCAAGATAAGTGCCTGCTGCAGATGCGTCTAAAGGGTTTATGATAAAAGAGACGCTCGCATTTGCCAGATACTCGCATAATCTCATGCGTAATCAGAGTTTACTGTTAAGGGAGTGTCTTGCGTGTGTTTTGTGAACGTGAGCGTCTCTTTTAAACCGTATTTGTTGCGTGTGCAGGCAGCAGCCACTTATTTTGATAAGACACGTGATGCACATGGTTCACATGACACAACAAACACATATTTTAAAAACGCAGACAATACACATGACACTCCGAACACTTATTTTGAATTAGCGCCCCTCGGATGAGCAGTCACCATCCGCCACTGATGTGTTCTGTGTCACGTCTTTCCCCCAATGGTTCTTTTAGAAGTTACATTGTTTTCACAATCATTGTTATGAAAAGAGCTGAAAGGCAAGAGGGAAAAATCATTATCCGGAGTGCATTTTATTGTCATACTTGTTAATAGAGAAACTTTTATTTTTAACTGCATAGAAAGATGAGCTGTGTTGATGCATCATTACATTTGTGTGGAAATGTGTGTCAGATTTTCGATGTGCAGATCGTTTTTACTTATAAATAAGACAAATTAAAGGGTTAGACTTTACAGTCAGCAAACTCTCTGTTTTGGCTCCCTATTCACTATAGTGTGATTTACGTAGAAGACCAATTATACTAATGCATAATCACAAATTGCTTAGCTGCAAAAAGTTCAGCCCATTAAAGAGATTACAAAGGCTTTAAAAAAAAATACTGTATATATATCTATATGTGTATATATATATATATATATATATATATATATATATATATATATATATATATATATATATATATATATATATATATATATATATATATATATATATATATATATATATATATATATATATATATATATATATAGGACATATTGCGCACCTACTTGATTTAAACATCCAAGTTGGCATCGTATCATTTGGCTACAAAATCTCTTTTTGCTTCCATTTGCTCTACATCACTTCCTGCTCAAAGCAAACTGACAGATACTGACTTTAGGCCTGGCAATGAAATTAGTAAAATAGAGCTGTGTAATATTATTTGGTTTAGAAGCCATTTAAATGTATTTTAACTATTTAATCTGTTAGACTATCATCTTCAGTTATTTAAAATGCTTTTAGCAATATATAGTTTGCAAAAGCATTTACCTCTTTCTTTGAATCTTTAAATAATATGAAATACAATGCAAAAAAAGAAAAGCAGAAATGTTTTTTCAAATAAAATAATTACAATCCAACAAGTGTAATGTATAGCTTTAGTCACATAAACATTTCATCTCACCCTCTTGTTTTATCTTAAACATTTCCACTAGGGGGTAGTGAAGCACATGCACGACTGAACATCATCATGCTCTGATGGTGCCAGATCACATAATCTGACATAATAATTGACATCTCTTTACAAACACTGCACTTTGCAGGACTTCTGAAATTTGTGCGCCCTGTAAATGACTCATCTGCCAGGCAGCGAGCCTTAACATCTCTTCATTAGCAAGGATGCTGACGTTGTCTACGGGTAATCAAGGCAAAACTAACCAGTCAGCTGTTAAGCTACTCTTTTTCAAAGACTATCAGTCTAAACAATTTCTCATGACATCTATTATTGCAATCACCTTTGAAATCACCTTTTTTAATAACATCATAAATTTTTTACGGTTAACTGTGTTCGTAGCTCAAATGACTTACACTGTGGGTAAGTGAATACTCTGTGATGAATGTACAGTAAGTCATTTTTCCTGAACACATTTTCGCTTGTTCTTATAAAGATCTGCAGTTGAGCTCCCTGAGCTAACAGAGAAAAACTTTGTTGTCAAATCGCTATACAATTTTCTGAATTACTCCAACTTTAATTTCCATAAATATTAAAATATTTGTAGAACTTTGGTAGACAAACATCATCCAATGAAAACGCCGAGATGGTCTATGACCACAGCAAATTTGCATGCAACCTTCGTCCTTGAGTCGACTTTGCTAGCTCTGTTTCATTTATGTCCCCCAGATGGAAGAAAAAAACATTCACTCCATCTCTCCCTCCTTTACTCACCATCAGTGGCGGGCAAGTGATGTGAATACAAAGCAGCAAGGAACACAATCTGATTCAAAGACCGCAGCTGTAGATCCAGATTGATATTATCTTTCTTATTTAACACTTTAGTAAACTTGCCAAACATGACCAATACTGTGCATTACCTGTAGCCACTTTTTTTTACAAAAAAATATTGAAAATTATGTATTTAATATTCTGAGCTGCACAAAAGTCTAGACAAATCTGAACGGTCTATATATATAAGGATTATTAGGAACACCTGTTCAATTTCTCATTAATGCAATTATCTAATTAACCAATCACATGGCAGTTGCTTCAATGCATTTAGGGGTGTGGTCCTGGTCAAGACAATCTCCTGAACTCCAAACTGAATGTCAGAGTGGGAAAGAAAGGTGATTTAAGCAATTTTGAGCGTGGCTTGGTTGTCGGACTGAGTATTTCACAATCTGCTCAGTTCCTGGGATTTTCACGCACAACCATTTCTAGGGTTTACAAAGAATGGTGTGAAAAGGGAAAAACATCCAGTATGTGGCAGTCCTGTGGGTGAAAATGCCTTGTTGATGCTAGAGGTCAGAGGAGAATGAGCAGACTGATTCAAGCTGATAGAAGAGCAACTTTGACTGAAATAACTACTCGTTACAACTGAGGTATGCAGCGAAGCATTTGTGAAGCCACAACACCCACAACCTTGAGGTGGATTGGCTACAACAGCAGAAAACCCCACCGGGTACCACTCATCTCCAATACAAATAGGAAAAAGAAGCTACAATTTGCACAAGCTCACAAAAATTGGACAGTTGATGACTGGAAAAATGTTGTCTGGTCTGATAAGTCTCGATTTCTGTTGAGAGATTTATATGGTCAAGTCAGAATTTGGCGTAAACAGAATGAGAACATGGATCCATCATGCCTTGTTACCACTGTGCAAGCTACTGGTGGTGGTGTAATGGTGTGGGGGATGTTTTCTTTAGGCCCCTTAGTGCATCGTTTAAATGCCACTGCCTACCTGAGCATTGTTTATGACCATGTCCATCCCTTTATGACCACCATGTAGCCATCCTCTGATGGCTACTTCCAGCAGAATAATGCAGCATGTCACAAAGCTCGAATCATTTCAAATTGGTTTCTTGAACATGACAATGAGTTCACTGTACTAAAATGGCCCCCACAGTCACCAGATCTCAACCCAATAGAGCATCTTTGGATTGTGGTAGAACGGGTGCTTTGTGCCTGGATGTGCTACAAATCTCCATCAACTTCAAGATGCTATCCTATCAATATAGGCCAACATTTCTAAAGAATGCTTTCAGCACCTTGTTGAATCAATGCCACGTAGAATTAAGGCAGTTCTGAAGGCGAAAGGGGGTCAAACACAGTATTAGTATGGTGTTCCTAATAATCCTTTAGGTGAGTGTAGATACACCTTAAGTTGTTTTAAGGGTACATTTAGAAAGGATCAAATTTTAAAGTCAGTATGAAAAAATTGACCTAGCTTTTAATCTATGAGTCTTATTGTGCAGAATGCATTGGTAAGCATTACCATACCTTTACAATCTTTTTACATTTTAAACACCTACAACCAGCTGGCTCCCTTCCAATCAATTCTATTTTGTCTTATTGAACAACTTAGTTTGACTTAGAAATAGGTGAAAAAACAGGTGGAAGAAAAACACTGGGTAAAATTTTGACCGGAAGTATTTTAAGTATTAAGTAACTCTTCTTGACTGCTTAACACGTTAAAATGCAGTATAGAGAGCATGGAAATGTAATTTTACATAAATTAATAAATACATTTTCTTTTGCATTTTTTAATGAAATAACACTATTAATGTTTTCACACAGTCAGAAAATGGTCCCCTGAAGGTGCAGATTGTGATGCCAGACGACATCTTTTTTCCTACGCCTATTAAACGTACAGTATTTACGTTCAATGGTTTTTATTCTGCTTCATGCTGTTTTTATATTTCAGAAGGTGGCAGGCTGTTCATTTTCAAGTTCATTTTCATATAGCTTCCTTTGTCACAGCAGCAGATGGAATGCTTCATTTTCTAACCCACATTGTTATTTGCCTTGATAACATGGCATTAAACACAATCAGAGATGATGTAGACACAAACTACGGTCCAGAGACACTTGAAGCAGTAAATGAGAGGAAAAACAGGAAAATGTAAAAATACATAAATAAATAAATAACAAATAATGTTTAATCACAAAAAACCTATATACAAAGTCAAATGGAAGAGAGTGCAAATGACCATGGCACTGTTTCAAATTAAAAACCCTTTATTTTAGATGGCTAAATACAAAAGGTATATAAGCATTCCAACGTGTTTTGGCCCATGCCTTCTTTAGGGAAAGTTAACATTCATTAAGTCATGTGAATAGTCACCAGTTCTCATGTGACCAACATCTCTATCACAGCATTTAATGTCTTAGACGTCAAAAAAGTTACCTAGTCAGGCGTTTAAATGTTGAACTGCAGATTGACATCTAAGTGGGGTTATGATTAGACGTCCAAATAGAATTGGTCTTGGACCGACAGATGCAATATAGACAGGATCTAATGTTTTATTGGGAATCTGGCATGCACCAAGTCTTTGTCCCATTCAGTTATAAGCCATAATAAAATGTTATAGAGAAGTATTTCAGTTTCAGAATAAAATAAAGGATTGGTTTATGTAAAATATGGACATAAAAATCCAAATGCTGTAGACATTGCAGGTCCCTATGGACCATTGCAAAGCTCCCCTCAGCCTCAGAGTAATGAATGTGATTGATATCAAACTGTAAGAAATGGGGCATCCTTGATTAAAAGACTGTTTCTATGGCCTTGAAAGCTGCCCTTTCTGATGATAAAATCGACTATGGGTTCTCCTTCTCCATCTTAAAGAAACAATTAGAGAGAGTCTGTAGCTGCTAAAATCAATGGCTGTGCGTACTCCTACTTTTACCAAAGAGATAGATAAAACTGTTATGAAGCTCTTCTTTTGTGGCGAGAATTCAATTTCTCAGCTATTTCACTGCATTGAGGTAAATGCAGTAGTCTTCAGTTTTAAATACAGTCCAGTAAGGCTGTAATACTAATTGCTAATATTGTACAATACAAAATGATGAGGAAATCATTTTACTTTATTGCAACGGGTTCAAAGTACAAAAAAAATATATTGTCACAGAGTGCAATAGCCTAAGAGGTTCAGGTCAAAGCAGACTTTTCACAAATAACATATTACTGAATGAAATAAAAGAACATAAAGCTATGGTAATAATGTCTTCATTTGACCCCATTCAATGTCATTTTCAAATGTAATAGTCTATTGTCCTTCAGAGCTGAAATCTTCGGGTTCATTTGTATCATGATGTGACACATATTATTAGATGACTTGCGCATTTGTGTTAGAGGACCGTATCCAATGTTCAATCTAATACTGTGGGTGAACCCATTCAAATTACAGAATGCCACTTTACTCATAATTAATTTCTGTTTTGGTCAGATGATGAAATGCATTGTTTCAAGTTGTATCGTCTTTAAAATTCATAAAGAGGATGAGATTAAACCAGTAATATTTTTTGTTCTGATACAGGTAAAGCATAGAGTATTTTAATGAGAACATATGTGACAAATAAATCACACACAGCTCTATTGGCTGCAGTGCATTTGAAGATAGGACAATTTACTTATCCATTTCCTAATTACAGTATTTCCACTCTATGGATATTTAAAGGACATTGAAAAACTTCCCATGTGCAGCAGAATCATCTCAAAGCAGACCTGCAACCTTAACATTTTTTAAGTCTACAGTCAGTGAGCTGTGAGTTAAATCTGAGCAGAATGTAAGGTTGCAGTTGTAGGCTATACTGCACTTGTATGCTTATAGTGCATAGTGCCACCTTGTGATGAATATGCAATAGCAATAAATTCACCCAAAGACAACCACAGATGTTAATCATAAAATGTGAAAAGTTTTTGTTGTGGTTGCTTGACAGATTTATCAAAATATTTCGAAATCGCAGAAAAGTGACATTAATTTCACATTTGCAAAAACAAACATGTATGTTTTACATGTGATCCATTGGTGTTTATATGGCAATTTACATGAGATTTGCACAAAACGTAAAAAATTACCAAAATGTGAAAAAAATGTAAAATTCATAAAGTTATTCTGTAAGAGAACAAATATTTTTATTCACCATCAAAATCTTACACCAAGTAACACTTTTCAATTAAAGGTTCTATAAACTGTTCTTCACCATTTCAAATTGCCTTTTAAAAGTCTGTAGTTCCTTTAAAGGAAACATCACCGTTTTTCAACACTTCACTATGTTCCTACCTCAACTTAGATGAACTAATACACACATATCTTTCTTCAATGCGTGCACTTTAACTTTGTACAGCGCGTTGTGAATGAGTTAGCATTTAGCCTAGCCACATTCATTCCTTAGGATCCAAACAGGGATGAATTTAGAAGCCACCAAACACTTCCATGTTTTTCCTATTTAAAGACTGTTACATGAGGAGTTACACAAGTAAGTATGATGACACAAAATTAAACGTAATTTTTTAAGCAGATAAAAAATGAGAACTATATTGTATGGCGGAAGAGCACTTAGTTTGCAGCACTTCGACCTTGGCGCACATACATCATCACTCATGACTACTCCCTCTCTCGCTCAAACTTCCGTCAATATTACTGCTGAAGTGCTGAAAACTAAGTGCTCTTTATTTTGTGCCACCATACTTACTCGTGTAACTACTCATGTAACAGTCTTTAAATAGGGAAAACATGGAAGTGTTAGGTGGCTTCTAAATTCATCCCTGTTTGGATCCTAAGAAATGAATGGGACTAGGCTAAATGCTAACACGTTGAAGATTCGCTGTACAAAGATTAAGTGCACGCATTGAGAAAAGATAGGTATGTATTAATTAGTCTAAGTTGAGGTAAGAACATAAAATTATGAAAAACAGTGGTGTTTTATTTTTAAATATTTTTGAGCAACAGAAAGGTTTTGTGGATGTTCAGTTCTGCCTGACAAAGACATTTTTTAAAGAGTGCAGCTACTATTTCCTAGCAATGTACACTATATCCATTCAAGATGAATCCTAATAGTGTTTGGGTCTGCCTTTGAAAATTAAGAAATATATTTCTTTTAACTTGATACTAAGAAATGCCATAGAAGAACCATTTTTGGTTCCCCAGAGAACATTTAATTCATAGGTTCTCTAAAAAACATTTTTTCTAAAAGAAAACAAACTCCAATCGATCTAACCAACACCATTCTAATTTAAAATGTATGTCTTGGTTGGTGTTTGTGGGATCAGTGTGAATTTGCACTTTACTTTGTTGGTGTTTGTTTGATTATTGTTAATTAGAGTTTACTTGGCCCAGCAAAAATGGTTCTTCTGTGGTTCACCTTTATTTTTACGACTGTTTTTACGGCATTGTATTTTTCCATAAACGAATTATGGCAGAGGTGTTTGAAATGATAGTCAGTGACCAGGAGGCATTGAATGTAAAACATAAGTATTATTAATGAGGAATTAAACTACCCCAGTGAGTTTGGTTTGTACAGCACATTAAGTGAGACAGCTCAATGAGTCCTGGCATGTGAGGGGTGTTACGACACTGGGATTTACACATGCACGGTTATAAATACATTTCGTGCAGTCTCGCTCGCCACAGCGCATCCACGCGCAGCAGCTGTGGAGCTGTCCGCGTGCTGAACACTCGCTCGGTCCATTCACCTCAACACACCTCAGACGCTGACACTCCCTCACAAACTGAGGAAAGCCTGAAGTACTCGACCATCATGAATACGTCGGAGAACCTCTAGCTTGAGATAGCGAAGAAAAGTCAGCATTCAACCTGCTGCTGAGATGGACGTTCAGACACGTGTGCTCACCGAGTCGTTGAACATGATGTCCATCGTGAGATTTCCGCAGCTTTTTTACTTCATGTAATATGTTTTATTTGGATGAATGCGTCATTTTATAGTTATGTTATAAACACAAAATCGTAGAAGCAAAAAGGTCATTTGGAGTCGTTGAGATTTGTGAAGGACTGAAAGACTGCGCTATGGCTCCTCTTGCTCTCGTTAACTCTGTCGGACTGTTGCTCTTCGGCAGTGTAATGTTTCTGGTGGCAGCAAGTAAGTTTATTTTTACAATCAAATATTGCCGCTTTTAAGCAAATTAATACTTTCTTAAATTGTCTGAATGCACTTGGCAGTGTGCTTGTTGAAATGTGATTTACCTTTCATTTGCTAAGTTGCAGTGGATGCAGTATGTTGGCTTTTTTGCGTTTTTGAATGCAATGCAATACCAAGGAAAATGCATAAAGGAAAAAGCATGCAAAGTAGGCTTCTCTATTTTTTGAAATAGCACTATAAAGTGAATGTAGTAGTTATTTTGTAAGATATATTACTGTAAATCTGTTTTACATGCTAGCACTCTTTTAGAATTTGTGGAGAATTTTAATCTATGCCGTGAAAGTGTTTTCTTTATACTATATGATCCCTTTCTTTCTCCTGATGTAGTCATGGGATTTTGGGGTGGCTTTAAAAAGGTTGTACAGCTTAAAGTTGCTGAGCTCTCTTCAAATATCAAGACATCTCTTTATAAAGAATAAATTAGAAATGTAATAAGCAGCAAAATAAAAATGTGTATTAATTCTCATTATGCATAATAATGTAATAGTATGCAAACTGTATGAAGCAGTATACATCTGCTGCTCAGCAAGATGTACTAAATTACATTTGTATCACAGAGAAACATAAGAAATGTCATGCTCATGGTCATGCAACTGAACGCTGTGATTAAGTACATTGCAAGGACAGAGGTTTACGAAAAGCAGAGATAAACAAATGACAGAAATGATTTACGATGTTTCTTTACCATGACAACAGAAAACTTTGCTGCTGATGAAATAGATGGCCAAAGGTTTGCAGACATCACTTTTCTAATGCATGAATTTGGTTATACTTCATTGTCAGCAAAATAAGGAGTACCAAAAAGTAAATGCCATCAATAGTTTACTAATTGTGGTGTGAAAGATCTTCAGGGGCCTGAAGAGAGCTTAGACCTGAAACCCTTTCAACACTTTCTGGATGAATTGGAACGGATGGAAATGAATCCCCACAGCCATGTTTCAACATCTAGTAAATATCTTTCCCTGAAGAATAGAAGCTGTTTACAGCATCAAAAAGGAGGAACAACTCACTATTAAAGGAGCTGTGAATTAAATACTCAATTTTAACTTGATAATTTGTTATATAAGAGGTCATCATACTTAAACGAACATCCTGCAAGTTTCAGAACTAAAAACGTCCGTGCTACTGAAATATAAGAGTTTTTGGCACCAAGCCAGTATTAAGACCGAGTGTGGAATTCGAAAAAATATGACGTCAAAGTAGAATTGAATCATCTCCCCAAAGCCAAATACAACAACCACTTTTGTAGCCCCACCCACAGCTTTGCGTGACACACGTGTGTCTCAACAATATGTAA